>NC_143545.1:1225825-1368325 GCF_031878675.1 Megascapheus bottae
TTTTTTTGCCAGTCCTGGGGTTTGAACTCAGGATCTAGGCCCTGCCCTTGAGCTTTCTCAAGGCTAGCATGCTACCACTTGAGCCACAGCACCACTTCCGGCTTTTTCTGTGCATGTGGTACCGAGGAATCGAACCCAGGGCTTTGTGCATGGTAGGCAAGCTCTGTACCATTAGCCAAATTCCTGGCCCTTTTTTTGTTGTTGTTTGTGGGTCATGGGGCTTGAACTCTGGCCTGGGCACTGTCCCTGAGCTCTTCAGCTCAAGGCTTCCACCCTACCCTTGGGCCTGGGTGCTGACCTTGAGCTCTTCAGCTCAAGGCTACCTCCCTGCCCCTGAGCCACTGCCCCACTTCTCAGTTTCTAGTGATTAATTGGAGATTGGAGATAAGAGTTTGGCTTTCTTCAAGGGAAGCACTCCGCTACTAGGCCAAACTCACAGCTGAGTCTCATGGTCTTTCGTGCCCTGGCTGGCTTTGAACCCTGATCCTCAGATCTCAGCCTCCTGAGTAGCTAGGATGACAGGCGTGAGTCACTGTTCCTGGCCTCATCTTCCATTTCTAGAATGTCATAGAGCTGGACTCACACTGACTGCTGCCCTTTTAGACTGGCCTTTCCTTCTTTCTTTCGGGGGTCGCAGGTCCTAAACTCTGAGCCTGGGCCTTCTCCCTGTGCTCTTCAGCTTAAGGCTACCACTGTACCCTTGAACCAAGCCCCACTTCCCATTTTCTCTGTGTGTGTGTGTGTGTGTGTGTGTGTGTGTGTGTGTGTGTGATGGGGCCTGGGTTGAGCCAATCTCAAGGCTGGGGGTGGAGCCTGTGCTGGGGGTGGAGCCTTAGTTCTTAGAAGTTGAGGTGTAGTTGGAGTTAACATCTGTTGCAGGTAAGTGGTAGTGTTGTTGTTGTTGTTGTTGTTGTTTGGGGGGGGTCAGTTTTGTGTGTGTGTGTGTGTGTGTGTGTGTGTGAACTCTGGGCCTGGGCGCTGACCCTGAGCTCTTCAGTTCAAGGCTGGCACTCTACCAACTGAACCACAGCGCCACATCTGATTTTTCTGGTGGTTCGTTGGAGATGAGAGTCTCACGGCCTTTCCTGCCCAGGCTGGCTTTGAACCTTGATCCTCAGATCTCAGCCTCCTGAGGAGCTGGATGACAGGCGGGAGCCACCAATGCTCAGATTAGGGTTTTTTTTTCTTCCTGAGGGCCTGAGCACTGTCCTTGGGCTTTCTCAAGGCTAGAGCTCTACCACTTGAGCCACAGCACCACTTCCAGCTTTTTCTATGTTTGTGGTAACCAAGGAATAGAACCCTGGTCTTTGTGTGTGCTAGGCAAGCACTCTACCACTAGGCCAAACTCCTGATGCCTCCTTTTGTTTGTTTGTTTGTTTGTTTTTGGTGTTGGTTTTGAGGCTTGAAATCTGGGTCCTGAGCTTTTTTTTTTTTTTTTTTTTTTTTTTTTTGCCAGTCCTGGGCTTGAGCTCAGGGCCTGAGCACTGTCCTTGGACTTTCTCAAGGCTAGAGCACTACCACTTGAGCCTCAGCACCACTTCCGGCTTTTTTCTATGTATGTGGTACTGAGGAATCGAACCGGGGTCTTCATGCATGCTAGGCAAGCACTTTAACCACTAGGCCAAACTCCCAGCCATCTGAGCTTTTTTTTAATTGTGGGTCATGGGGCTTGAACTTGGCCTGGGCCTTGTCCCTGAGCTCTTCAGCTCCAGGCTACCGCCCTACCCTTGAGCCAAGCCCCACTTGCCTTTTTCTAGAGGTTCATTGGAGATAAGAGTCCCAGGTCCTTTTGTGCCCAGGCTGGCTTTGAACCTTGATCCTCAGATCTCAACCTCCTGAGTAGCTAGGATTATAGGCGTGAGCCACGGGCCTTTGGCTTAAGCACTAGATTTTTAACTCTAAAGCTGTTGAAGGCTCTGAGGAAACCTCAGAGGGGCTGACATGAGAACCCAGGGCCTTAGGCACAGTTGGCAAGTCCTGTAGCTTGGGGGCCAAGCCCAGCCTAGGTCTTATGCTTGTGTTGTTGTTTTGGTTTCCAGCAAACACTCGCCCAACCCTAATCTTACAGTCACTCCAGGTCAGTTTTTCCTGGCTGAGTTACCTGGTCCAGCCCAGCCCAGCCCAGCCTGCTTCTCTGTCCACCCTTCCCTCCTCATCTCTGGGGACTCCCCCACCCACGCCCCAGTGTTGGGGTTCCAGTATGGTTTCTTGAGTTCCTCCTATCTTTCATCTTGAAGAGAGCCTTTTTGTGTTGTGTAGGTGTTTTGTCTGGGCTGGCTTTGAACTCTCCATCCTCCAGGAGAGCTGAGATTACCGTGCTTCTTGTCACACCCTATTTAGGGAGCCTTAGTGAACTGGAGGAAGGAGGCGTAATCTCAGCACTTGTGGTTTTTGTTTGTACTTCCTCCCTCCCCCTCTTTTTCCCCCCTTTTAAATTATCTTTTAAGGCTGGGTTTAGGTGGCAGCTCTAGCTGGTAGAGCTTTGAGTGACTGGGGTTCCTTCCTCCTCCTGAGGGCTGAGATTACAGCTGAGCACTGCTTGACAGTATGCGTATTTGTTTATCAGACTGAGATTGGAACTTCCAGGCTTTACCCTTACTAGCCTCCCACCCTTTTATTTTTTGGCCAGTCCTGGGGTTTGAACTCAGGGCCTGATCACTGTCCTTGAGCTTTCTCAAGGCTAGAGCTCTACTACTTGAACCACAGCTCCACTCCCGGCTTTTTCTCTGTATGTGGTACCCAGGAATTGAACCCAGGTCTTCATGCATGCTAGGTGAGCAGTCTACCACTAGGCCAAGCTCCTGGCTGAGCTTTTTGTTTTAAATTGGTAAGAAGGGTCTCACGAGCTTTGTGCTTGGGTTGGCCTTGAACGCCAATCCTTCCAAGTATGGAAGATGGTGGGTGTGGGTGTCAGTAGTAGATTCAAAGCCTGCTGGGGCACAAAAGGACCTGAGACTCTTATCTCCAATTAACCTCTAGAAAATGGGAAGTGGGGCTTGGCTCTTGGGTCGGTAACCTTGAGCTGAAGAGCTCAGGGACAGCGCCCAGGCCAAGTTCAAGCCCCATGACCCATTTAAAAAAAAAAAAAAGTTTCCCAGACTTTAGTGCCCAGGCTGGCTTTGAACTGCCATCCTGAAATCTCAGCCTCCTGAGTAGCTAGGAGCTAAGATGACAGACATGAGCCACCGAGCTCAGCTTGGTTCAATATTTGTCTTTATTTTGCCAGTTCTGGGGCTTGGTCTGGATGCCATCCCTGAGCTTTTGTGCTCATGGCTAGCTCCCTCACCACTTGAGTGACAGTTCTAGCATTTCGGTGGCTCATGGGAGATAAAGAATCTTATGGACTTTCCTTCACCCGGGCTGCCTTGGAGCTGCGATCCTCTGATCTCAGCCTCCTGAGTGGTTGAGAAGACGAGCCTAGCTGCAGTCCAGCTTTTTGGCTGGTTAATTTTTGGAGCTGTATGGGTATATGGTATGGGTATGTATGCACATGCGTGCGTGCGTGTGTGTGTGTGTGTGTGTGTGTGTGTGTGTGCAAGTGCAAGCCTGCTGGGCAAGCCCCCTACCTTGGGATACCACCCAGCACCGAGACCTCTCCTTACCACTCTTAGGGCCTTGCTCTGTCCTCCCCCAGCCTCAGTTTCCTCCTCCCCTGGGAGTCAGCTCTGCTGCCTCTCCTGGCGGTCTCTGGACTCTTGTGGAGTCCCTGATTGAGCTGAGGACTGAGAGCCCGGCACCCCGGGGGTGGAGGGGTGTGTCCTCTGGGCCTGGGCAGGCCATCTGCTCGCCTTTGGGTGGGTCTGGGGTGGGGCAAGCCCTGAGAGCCAGGTCAGGGATTATTTTTATCCCTCTGTTCGTGGCACAAGGTCTGGGCAGCTCCTCCTGGCAGGCCTCGAGGGTCACGGAGGAGCAGGCGGGGAGGAGCTGGAGTAGCTGCCTTGGACCTGGGGCAGGGTAGCCTGCTGAGGGACAGAGGCGGTCAGGCCCTGGGCCATGGGCAGTGAGGGTGGGGTGGCACACCAGTGGTGATTGGTTTCAGTAATGAATCTGTGTCCCTCATGTCTCCAGGACACAGAGTGCCAGCCCTCAAAAAGCCTCAAAAAGGCATCTCTGGTTCTTCCCTCCCCCTCTCCCCCTCCCTCTCCTCCCTTCTAGGAGCCTGACCTCCCCCGTGCATTGTCAGGCTAAAGTAGGAAACTCAGGCTGCAGCCAGCACTGAAGAGGACGTAGGTGTATCCATGGTTCACGCCTGCAATCCCGGCCGCTCAGGAGGCTGAGGTCTGGAGGACTGAGGTTGAAAGCCAGCTCCAGCAGAAACGTGCAGGAGGATTCCATCTCCAAAGTAACCAGCCGTCTCCTCCTGGGGCATGTAACTTCCTTTTTTTATATTTCATTCTTGGTCAGTCCTGGGGTTTGAACTCAGGGACATGGGCACTGCTTTCATTCAAGGCTAGCATTCTACCACTTGAGCCACCAATGCACCACTTGTGGTTTTTGGTGGCTAATTGAACTTTTTTGTTGTTGTTCCTGCTCATGCTAGCTTTGAACTATGCTTCCTAGCCCAATAACTGGGGTGACAGGAGTGAGCGAGCCAGCAGTGCTGTATTGTTTGAGAGACTGAAGCCTCTTCAGGGGTTCGATTTTCCATCCATGCACTCAACTCCCCGTGTGCTTAGTACCTATGTAGTAGTGTCAGATCCTCCCTCCCGGCTCACCTCCATTCCTACAGCTGTGGTCAGAGGCCGTGGACACGGGGGTGTGTGTGTGTGGGGAATCCTCACATACCACCCTCTCGTCCCCAGCAGGTCCCACTCCAAGCCGAGCCCTGGAGGACACGGCCAGCACAATTACTTCCAACGAGTGGATTTGTCCCAATTCCCCCGAGGGCAGCAGCGTCTCTGGGGGCAGCCAGGCGCTGGACAAACCCATCGACAATGACGCCGAGGGCGTATGGAGCCCGGACATCGAGCAGAGTTTCCAGGAGGCCCTGGGTATCTACCCGCCCTGTGGCCGGCGCAAGATCATCCTGTCGGATGAAGGGAAGATGTACGGTAAGGGGCCTGTCTGTCTGTCTGTCTGTCTGTAGGTCTGTCTGTGTGGTGTGAGGAGGCTGAGGATTGGAGGATCTGAGTTTGAGGCCAGCCTCCCATCTCTGGTCACCGACCACATTCCTGGCGCCACATCTATCCAACTTGCCCGTGAAACGCTCCTGAGCTCCGCATTCCGTGGGTGATTTCATGACCCCAGCCCGTGTCGTCGTCGTTATAGGGGGGCTCAGACCCCGTGGCATGCGGGTGCCATGTTCTGAGCCAATGTATAGTCTGAGTCAGGACGGGTTGGCTTATTTTACTTCTGACTTCACGGAGGAAGCCGTTGGGATGGCGTGAGTTCATGTGTGGTGGGCAGGCCACGGTGACTGCCACGCGGTGGGTTTCTGGGGCCTGTGGCAGGAGGGAAGCAGTGGCCTGTGGGAACAATCTTTGGATGGTCATGTTGGACTCCTGCTTTTGGCCGGCTGGGGGAGAGAGGGAAGGGGAATCAGGCAGGCAGAGGTTTGGGGGTCTTATGAACAAGCCCAGGGCCCCATGTGGTCATTGGCCCCTTCAGATCTTGAAACTCCCCCCCCCTTTTTTTTGTCCATTTTGGGGCTTGAACTCAGGGCTTGGACGCTGTCCCTGAGCTTTAGGTGCGAGGCTAGCGCTCTGCTACTGGGGCCAACGCTTTCAACTTTTTGGTGGTTCGTTGGGAGAGATGATCTCTCCTGGATATGGCTGCCCTGGCTGCCTTTGAACCAGGGTCCTCACAGCCTCCCCAAGCAGCTGTGATGGCAGGCGTGAACGCCCGTGCCTGACCACATGTACCATTTTCCTTGCAGATGTGCAGAGAAGCTTGGGAGTTTGCCCCACTTGCCCCCAGCTGTGTGTGTGTCACCCCATCTTCCCCTGAATGGCCCCCTAGGCCCCCCTCCTTGCCCGTCCTCAGCTTGGCCCCAGCTCAGGGAAGGTCAGGCTGTGGGCAGGGGACCCGCGTCCGCCCTCTGCGTCTCATGACTCACCTGGGCTGTGGGAACGGAGGCGCTGCAGCCAGCCAGGTCCTGGCTTAGCTCCGTCTCTTCTTACCAGTGGGGGCCGAGCCAGGCCACACCGCCGGGGGTGATGGGACGGGACGGGGAGAGGGGGATATAGATAGCTGTGAACTCACCCCAGTGTGTGTGTGTGTGTGTGTGTGTGTGTGTGTGTGTGTGTGTGTGTGTGTGTGTGCGCGCGCGCGCGTGCGCCTGTCCACTCCTCCAGCTCATCCTGAGCCCACAGCTAGCGGCCACCATCCTCAAAGCCGGTCATTTTGCAAGCAGGCCAGGCCATGCTGAGCTGAGAACAGGCTCGGGATGGGGCTTTGGTCCCTTCAGGACAGGAACGGAGCTGGGGCCTGGCCCAGGCGACAGAGCAGGATGACTGACCAGGGCCAGACAGACATGCAGATGACCTGAAGAGTCAGCCCAGATTAACACCTGTTATTTCTGAGTCCGGTTACCCACACTCGCTGGCTCTGGCCTCCACTCCTCTTACCTCTTTGCGGTGGTGGCTTAGGCCTGGGCGCTTGCCAGCCTCTGCCACTCCTGGCCACCTTCCTTTTCTGCGCTCTCACTATGCCATGCCCACGGGCACTGTCTACGCTGGCCTTGGGGGGCTATGGCTGCGTCTCTCTGGTCTTGTTCTGTGTTCCAAGCCCCACCACATCTTCACGCCTGGGTCCCGGGTCTGGGTCACAGTCCCAGGAGGGAGGAAAGCCGGAGAGGAAGAGGCCACCCCTGAATCAGACGGGCTGAGGGCTCAAGGGGGAGGGGGGCCTCTCTGCTCCCCATAACTGCATGTGCCAAGGAAGAAAGAGACACCCTTGGAAGGCAGCTGGCACCCCAGAGAGCTGTAGCCGATCGTGGAGGTCTTTGGAAAGAGAGGAGAGGGCATCACAGCAGCTCCCAGGCAGGTCTTTGCAGGGAGATTTAGGGGGTGCACTGGAGCATCTTCACAAAGCCTGGTTGTGGACTGGGAGCGTGGCCTGGTGGAGAGAGCTCACTTGGCATGCACGAAGCCCTGGGTTCCATCCCTCAGTACCACGTACACAGAAAAAAGCTGGAAGTGGCGCTGTGGCTCAAGTGATAGAGCACTGGCATTCCATAAAAACAGCTCAGGGATATAATGCCCAGGCTCTGGGTTCAAGTCCCAGGACTGGTAGAATCCTAGGGTCTGGCTATCTGGGGCTAGAAGCAGGTGGGTTCTATTCCCTAGGGAGGGGAGCCTCTCCCGAGCCTTCTGCCTGTCCCATGTTTGGCCTTGTCACCCGGTGGGCTTCTAGATCCTTCCATGCTCCCTTTATGGCTCTCTACCCTCATTTCCTGCTTCTGGGGCCTGCCTGGAGCCCAGCTTCTCTCCATATTGCAACTGAATGCTTTCTCCTGGTTTGGAAAACAGTGATAATTGTGTTGTTAGCTTTGGGCTTTGGTTTCCTGGGTTAATTGATTGATTGATTTTTTTTTTGTCTCTTATGGGACTTGAACTCAGGGCCTGAGTGCTATCCCTGAGCTTTTTTTGCTCAAAGCTGGTGTGCTCTAGGACTTGAGCCACAACTCCGCGTCTGGCTTTTTGCTGGTTCATTGGGGATTAGAATCTCACAGACTTTTCTGCTCCAGCTGGCTTTGAACCGTGATCCTCAGATCTCAGCCTCCCGAGGAGCTGGGATGGCAGGCGGGAGCCATCTGTGCTCCTGGATTTATTTTTCTGAGAAAAATAGACACTGCATAAAATTGATCCGAGTTAGGTGGTCTGAGGGCAGCCCAGCCTCACTACAGATGGCAGGTCAATGTGGGCTTTCTCTCTGTCTGTGTCCTTCCAGTTCCTTTTCAGCAAAATCCCAGCTGCCTAGAAGGCTAAGATCAGAGGATCATGGTTCGAAGCCAGCCCGGGCAGGAAAAGTCTGAGACTCTCATCTCCAATGAACCAGCCCCTAGCAGGAAAGGGAGCCATGTGGCTTCTGTGGTAGAGCCACCAGCCTTGAGTGAAAGAGTAAAGGGACAGCGCCCAGGCCCTGAGTTCAAGTCCCAGGACCGGCATACACAAGGAAAGAATTTCTAGTAGAAATGTGTGACTGAGAAGGAGCCGGGGAGGGTGGGGTCAGGAGAAGATGGGAGTTGAGCTCTGTGGACCCAGTATCAGGCGTTCTCCACCGGTCAGTCTGTGGTCAGGCCCAGGTTCCCCTCCCTCCCTGCCTGCCCTGCCCCTGGTGGGCCGGGCTGCCGACAGGGGCTGGTGGACACCTGTCCGTAGCAGATGCGCCCACCCTGTGGCTGAGATGAGTGGGGGCGTCTTTCCCAGCCCCACCCAGGCCCCCTCTGGGGCGGGCAGCAGCCACCTGCCATATTGCAATGCCCAGCTGCCCTCTTCCCCTGGCCTGTGAACCCTGCAGGGCGGGGTGCACGCCCACCCAAGCAGAGCCCGGCAGGACACACACACACACACACACACACACACACACACACACACACTGCGGGATTCCCCAGACAGGCTCTTCCCTGGGCAAGCTGGCTCCTGCCAACTCTGGGTCTCACCGGGGATGAAGACCTCGCACTCACAGGCTCACAGGGAGACAGGGAGATTAGGCTCCCTTGAGAAGTTGTAAGATGTAGCTTGGCTCCGGTCCCTTTACTTGTATGAACCCCTTTTCTATAACCTCAGGCAATGGTTTTGACCTTGTATTGTCATAGCTGCAGCATGAGCAACTCCAGCTAGACACAGAGGAGAACTATTGGACATTCCCAGAACCACTGAGGAACCTGTCGAAATACATTTGCTCCTCTCCCCGCTTCCTCCGACACGGACTGGTCTGTCGGTGTCCTCATGGCAGTGAGGGTTTCTGGCAGACAGGGTCTGTTGAAGGTGGCCTCTTAATTCAGCCTTGGCAGTGTGGAAAGGTCAGCTGTGGGGCCAGCCATGCTCTGGTTACAGCCCAGGTGGCATGTGGCCTGCTCCCCACAGCTTCCTCTCCAAGCCCACCCAGTTCTGAGCCATGGGCCAGAGAAGGCCAGCTGTCCCCCCATCCCCCTCCTTTTTTTTTTTTGTCGGTCATGGGGGTTTGAATTCTGGGCCTGGGTGTTGTCCCTGAGCTCTGCCCTACCCTTGAGCCAAATCCCACTTCTCATTTTCTAGAGGTTAATTCGAGATGAGAGTCTCAGGTCCTTTTGTGCCCAGGCTGGCTTTGAACCTTGATCCTCAGATCTCAGCCTCCTGAGTAGCTAGGATGACAGGTGTGAGGCTGTTCATGGATTGTCTTCTCCTCCTCCTTCTCCTCCTCCTCTTCTTTGTCCTCCTCCTCCACCTCCTCCTCCTCCTTCTTCTCCTTCTTCATCTTTTTTTTTATTTTTTGCCACTCCTGGGGCTTGAACTCAGGGCCTGAGTGCTATCCTTGAGCTTCTTTTGCTCAGGGCTGGCACTCTAACATATGAGCCACAACACCACTTCTGGCTTATTCTGTGTATGTGGTACTGAGGAATTGAACCCAGGGCCTCGTGCACACTAGGCAAGTCCTCTATCAACTAAGCCACACTCCTGGCCCCTCTGGCTTTTTATTTATTTTTTTTTATCCAGTCCTGGGGCTTGAACTCAGGGCCTGGGCGCTGTCCTTAGGATTGTTCAAGGCTAGAGCTCTACAATTTGAGCACAGTGCCACTTTCTGCACCAAGGGATCGAACCTGGGTCTTCATACATGCTAGACAAGCACTCTGCTACTAGTCTACACTCTTGGCCCTGGCTTTTTAATTGATTTAACAATTAAGTTTAAAAAAATTGTTATGACAAAGGCAATGTATAGCGAGGTCTCAGCCTCCTGAGTAGCTAGGGTTACAGGTAGGATCCACTGGGGCCCAGCTCAGCTTGACAGTTCCATAAGTCAGGTCACGAGAACATTTCTTTTTGGACAGTCCAGTGTCCCCTCCCTCCCCTCACTCTCTCCGTTTTTCTCCTCCTGTCCGCTCCCCCCATAAGCTGTGGAGTTCACTTTCCATGTCCAGTGGTGACCCCAGCTGCCTCTGATTCCTCTCTGTCCCTCCATGTCTGTGCCCCCCACACCCTCCCCAAAGACAGAGACACCAACACCCAAGATAAAAAGCAAAGGACACAAAAGCAGCAGCGAAGTAAAAGCATCTTGTTCCCATTTTTTGTACAATCAGCGGCGCCCAGGTCTTCACCTTGTATTCCTCTCTGGAGCGCCTCCCTCAATTCTTCTAAGGTCATTTCCGTTTTTTTCTGATTCGTTTATTGGCCACGAGAGTCTCAAGGACTTTTCCTGCCCAGGCTGGATTTGAACCACGATCCTCAGATCGCAGCCTTCCAAGGAGCTGGGGTGACAGCCGTGAGCCCCCCGGCACTCAAGCCCCTTCTTGGGGCCAGGAGACTCTCCGTGGCACATGGAGGGTAAAGGAGTACCCGCAGACCCAGTGCCATGTCCCACCCAGGGTGGGCAGGGAGGGGGGGTCTTTCCTGTCCTCACCCCCGCCCCCACACTGAGGCCGTGGGTGTCCCTGCAGGACGGAACGAGCTGATTGCACGCTACATCAAGCTGCGGACAGGGAAGACACGCACACGGAAGCAGGTGGGTGTGCTCAGGAGGGGTGGGGGGCCGCCCCGGTACCCCAGCTACTGGGGCAGGGGATGGGGGGCTATCTCAGACACCTCCCGCCTCCCCTGAGGCCCCGTCCTCACATCTTACAGGGGATCAGCGGCTCCCTAAGATTTCAGATGAGGCAGTAGTGAGGCCAGATGGGAAAAACAGGGGTGGGTGGAGGCCGGGAGTCGGGGAGCACGGGTTGTGGGGGGAAGGAAAGGCTGAGCCCCAGCCCTCCTCTCTCTTCCCTGGCCCCAGGTCTCCAGTCACATCCAGGTGCTCGCCCGACGCAAGGCTCGTGAGATCCAAGCCAAGCTTAAGGTAAGAGGGAGGCTTCTGGCTGGACGGTGCCCGAGCAGGACCAGTTTCCTGGAACTTGGGGCTCGTTTTCCAGTGGGGAAGTCTCTCCAGTGGGGTTGGGGGACTGTCGGAGATCTCTCACACCCCAGCCTACGCCACCCTGGCTCAGAACAGCCACACGGGCCTCCCCCATCCCCTCCCCCCCGGGTGACTTAGGCTGGCTGGCGGGGTAGCAGGTGACAGGAGCTCCTTGCCTTCTGCTTTCTGGGATGGAGAGGTTTGTTTTTGTTTTGTGTGGGAACTGGGGTTCACATTCGTGGCCTCTTGCTTTTGTTGGGTTGGTGCTCTACTCCTTGAGCCAAGGCTCCACGCCCGGCCTTTTGCCAGTCCATGGAGAGGAGTCGTTTGGATTTTTCCATCCCAGGCTGGCTTTGACCAGGAATCCTCAGCGCTCAGCCTCCTGAGCTGTGTGTTTTCTAGGGCCCTGGCTTGGGGCTGGAGGCTCTTGCCGCTCTCTTATCCACCCATTCTCTTATCCACCCATTGGCCTTGGCTGACCTGAGGCTTGCTTGGTGGGGTGCTCTTGGGTGACCCCTCGGGAAGTTAGGCCTCGGGGGGGGTCTCTGAACCCTGGTATTTTGGTGACTCCTAGGCGAGCCAGTCCAGGTAGAAAAGTCCATGAGCCTCTTGTCTCCAAAAAAACCACCAGGAAAATCAGAAACGGAGCTGTGGCTAAAGCAGGAAAGCACCAGCCTTGAGCAAAAAGAGCTCAGGGATAGCGCATGGGCCCTGAGTTCAAGCCCCACGACTGACAACAAGACAATAACATCCAAAGTCACTTTTATTTTCTTAGACAAAACCCTTCACCCCCTACTGACTTTCTCTTCTGCACTGAGGTTCTAAAGCCCCACGGGAACCCAGTATCAAACTCTGACCTTTAAATGACCTCTAAAGACCCCTCTGGCCTGGAGTTGGCACAGCAGACTGAGCCCATGGAGCCCAAGGTGTGTCTGCTCCTCTGTCCCTGGACAGCTGGCCTGGCTGCAGGTGTGAAGTTCTCCCCAACCCCCTCCTAGCCCCCCGAGACTCTTCCTGTTCCTCACAGACTTTCCTGCCCCGCCTGGCTCAGAACCCGGATCCTCACACCTCAGTCTCAGTCCTGAGTAGCCGGGGTGACAGGATTGTGCAAGCATACAGATGCGTCTGGCTTCCCCAGGTTATGCTTGAGGTGTTCAAGGGAATGTGTGTTCGTTTCAAGGAATCACGTGTGTCCTGGCCCTCGAGAGTCTAGTCAGACTCACAGGGGGACTGTCAGGCCTCGCTGGCATCTCAGGTGTGCGTGTCTTCCTGTGCCTCCGTTTTCCTGGGTCTGTGACCCCAAGCCCCTGGTTGCTGGGTTTACACAGCGAAGACCTTGGGATGAGTTCTTGCCTGTCTTGCTCTATGGCTGATGACACGCAGGCAAGAGGCCGGGTTTCCTCTTCCATGAAGTAGCAGCAGGGTCAGAGGGCACGTGGTCAGACAAGGCCATGTTTACTGTTACCCCAGCAACGCCCTTTTCTGCTTCCTCCCCAGCTTGGCCTCCGTTTCCTGAGGCCAGGTCATCTGTTTAGATTAGGGATGGGGATTGTGGGGTTGGCTCTGGAGGGTGCGCCGTTCCCTCCGCCTCCCCCCCTCCTCCCCCCCGCCTCTCCCAGAAGAGGCTGGGGCTGGTTTTTCTTCCAGGACCCTGGTGTGTCCCCACAGAGGGGCACACCCCGGGTTCCAAGAGCAGGGCCCACGTGTGACCCCAGAGGGGACAGCGTGGAGGGACACAGTGAGAAAGACCCTCCTGTACTTACTTACTGCCAGCCTGACTCTCCCTGCCTTCTAGATTGTCTTAAGTAATTTTCCTACGGCTACCGCAAAAGAGCTCACTGAGACAGGATGAGGTCGGGCGCCGTGGCATACGCCTGTAGCCCCAGCTATACTCAAGAGGCTGAACTGAGCCCCTGCTTCCAGATCAGCCTGCTTCACCCCATCACTGAAAATAAGCCAGGGTGTCTGGTGGAGTGCTTGTCTGGCCCGCCCAAGGCTCCTGGTTCTGTCCCAGCACTGCTGAAAGGGGAAGCATGGAACCTGCTATAAAGTCTGCAGCGCCCCTGCCTGGCGCATGCAAGGCCCTGGGTTTGATCTCCTAGCATGGA
Organism: Megascapheus bottae; assembly: GCF_031878675.1. NCBI lineage: Eukaryota > Metazoa > Chordata > Mammalia > Rodentia > Geomyidae > Megascapheus > Megascapheus bottae. The sequence continues at coordinate 1,238,965 of NC_143545.1, forward strand.
AAGACAAACATTGAGCCCATACCTGTCACCCTACCTATTCAGGAGGCTGAATTCAGAGGGTCCCGGTTCAAAGCCAGCCAGGGCAGTGGTGTCTGTAAGACTCTTTTATCTCCGGAAGCGGAGCTGTGGCTCAAGTGGTAGAGGCCCAGCCTTAGCCCTGAGCACAGAAACTGGAGGACAGTGTCCAGGGACACCTTCACCTCTCAGATCTGGGGTCTGGGAGGCCTGAGGATATGGGCCTGGTAAGGCTGTCTGAGCTGCCTTATCAGAGGGAGACGGAGTAAGTGAGCTAGTTCTGCCTACCCTCTTCTTCCTCTCTTTCTTTCTTTCTGTGCCTGTCCTGGGGCTTGAACTTACAGCCTGGGTGCTTTTCCTGAGCTTTCCTGCTCAAAGCTAGAGCGCTAGCACAGCTCCACTTTGGATTTATTTAATCGGAGATGACAGGGACGGTTAATTGGAGATAACCTGGGCTGGCTTTGAACCATGGTCCTCAGATCTGAGTAGCTGGGGTGACAGGCGGGAGCCACTGGTATCTAGGGAATGTTTCCAGTTTTGCAAGTTCACCCTAGCTGGGGTAGGGGTTCAAAGGTGGAGCAGGGGCCTTGGTGGCCGGGTTTGTTCCCAGCGCCTGCAGGAGGCGGTACAGCATCTACCTCCCACCTGACGGTGTTGGCCCCATCAGAGGGGGTGACATACTGAGTCCCCCAAGAATGAGTCGTGCTGTGTACTTCCGACCTGGTTCCCCCAGCCCTGTGTCTAGAGCCACATGCTGGCTCCGGGGAGCCTGGGTGAGGTCCCCCCATTGTCTACTGTCTCCCCAGGACCAGGCAGCTAAGGACAAGGCCTTAGAGAGCATGGCTACCTTGTCTTCCGCCCAGATTGTCTCCGCCACAGCTTTCCACAGCAAGATGGCGCTCGCCCGCGGTCCAGGATACCCCGTGGTCTCAGGGGTGAGTGAGGCCTCCATTCCTTCTTGGCCAGGAGCATTGACCAGTCCCAATTCCTCTGGTGGTGGCACCAGAGAGGGAGAGGACACGGGACCCAGGCCATCCAGAATCACCCTTGGCTTCCAGTAGGCTTTTCGTTGTTGGTGGTCATGGGGCTTGAACTCAGGGCCTGGGCGCTGTCCCTGAGCTCTTTTGTTCAAGGCTGTTGCTCTACCACTCGAGCCACAGGTCCATTTCTGACTTTCTGGTGGTTCATTGGTGATCAGAGTCTCACAGACTTTAGTGCCCAGGCTGGCTTTGAACCACGATCCTCAGATCTCAGCCTCCCGAATAGCTAGGCTGACAGGCGTGAGCCACTGGCGTGCATCGAGCCTGGATGATATGTTTCTCCCCGGAGCAGCAGTCTTTCCCCACTCATGTGCCTGAGACTCCCCCCACCCCCGCCCCGACACCTCATACACAAAGAGCTGAGCTAACTGTCATTTTTACCTTGGCAGTTTTGGCAAGATTTGCCAGCCCCGCCTGGAACTGCCCACGAGTGAGTATATGGCTTATTTTCTGCTTCCGATCCCCGCCTGAAGCCAACATGAACGTTTCCATTCAGTAGCACAGCCCGGCCCCCAGGTGGGAGGGGGGCCGCAGTGAGTCGGGTAATTCAGCCAGGTCCCAGGATTTGCACTCAGGGCCTGGGCGCTGTCCCTGAGCTTCTTTGTGCTTAAGCCACAATGCCGCCACTACCTCTGGCTTTTTCTGAGTAGTTGATTGACAATAATGGCTCTCTGGGCTGAGCTGGCTTTGAACCGGGATCCTCAGACAAGTCATTCATGGCCAGATTGCATCTGGTATCCGGGACCCCCTGAACACCTAATGCCCCTTCTCCTTCTCTCTCCCAGTGTGAAACCTTTCTCTCAGCACACGTACCCTGTCCACCCCCCTCTGCCTCTGCCAGGTAGGTGAGCGTGGCTCTCGTAGTGTGTGTGTGTGTGTGTGTGTGCGCCCTCAGAGGGGGAGGCCAGAGGTGACCACCCTGGGGTAGGGTTGGGCTGGGCCACATGGGATCCTCGTTTCAGGAGACTGTTCTAGAACCTTCCACAGGCAGGCCAGGCTTGGATGTAAACCCTGGCCTGGAGGGTGGCTGCTAATGACATTCCGGAACTCAGCTCCGCCATCTTGCGGTCTTCCTCCATCCTCAAATTGGCCAGCAGTGAGATAAGAGTCTCACGGGCTTTCTGCCCAGGCTGGCTTTGAACCATCAGCCTCAGATCTCAGCTTCCCGAGTAGCTAGGATGACAGGGCCTGAGCCACCAGCCCATTACATATGACAGAGCTGGAGCCAGGTGTGGCCAGGCTGGGATCTTTGTTGCTTGGGGACAAGAGCGTCCTGCCATTAGATCTCCAATGAGTCTCCTTTGAGTTGGGTTCTGAGAGTCCAGGGCTGGGGCTGGGACTGTGTTGGGTTCTGTCCCTTGGTGGGGGAGGGGGTCGAGGGGGGGAGGGGGAGGCCTGCACCCCTGCAAGCTGCCTGGCTCTCACTGGGCTGGGGGGGGGGGGCTGGGTGCTCAAGGCTCTTGTGAGCAGGTCCCATGCCCCTCTCCTTCCACGTGCAGGGTTTGAGTCTCCTGCAGGGCCCGCCCCGTCCCCTGCTGTCCCCCCGGCTCCCCCATGGCAGGGCCGCAGGGTGGCAAGCTCCAAGCTCTGGATGTTGGAGTTCTCTGCCTTCCTAGAACACCAGCGGGACCCAGACACGGTAGGGGCCCAGCCCCCCAGGCCTGAGCCCCCCACCCTCCCCCCGCCCCGCTTCCCTGGTTCCTTTTTGGCTTTCCTCCCGGTCCCCCCCCTTTTCCTTCCTCCCTCCCCTCCCTGCTTGCCCCCCCCCCCAGCTGTCCCATGTCCTGTGTATAGCCCCGGGACTGCATGGTGACTGTCCGGCAGCTCCCTCTGTCTCTCGCGGCCACACCTGTGCGGTGGGGAAACTGAGGCCTGGGGAGAGGTGACTCACCTGTGGTGATGGGCCTGTGGGACGACGGGGAGGGGTGGGGGGGGAAGGTCTGCTCTGTTTCTTCCGGCCCCTCTGAGACCCCCGCCCCCCTCCCCCTAGTACAACAAGCACCTGTTTGTTCACGTCGGCCAGTGCAGCCCCAGCTACAGCGACCCCTACCTCGAAGCCGTGGACATCCGGCAGATTTACGACAAGTTCCCCGACAAGAAGGGGGGCCTGAAGGAGCTCTTCCAGCGCGGGCCCCCCGACGCCTTCTTCCTCGTCAAGTTCTGGGTGAGTCTCTGGGTCCTCCCAGCCCTCACCCCCCAGGAGGCCTCACCGTCCAAGCTGTATTGGCCCCCGGGACGTGTGATCAGTGTGGTGTGTATGAGAGCGTGATGATGATGATGGTGATGATGATGGTGACGGTGATGAACTAGAGCCACCCCTGTCATCCCAGCTTCTCTGGAGGCTGAGATTTTTTCTTTTTTTGAACTCAGGGCCTGAGCACTTTTCTTGGGTTTTCTCAAGGCTAGAGATCTATCACTTGTGCCTCAGCACCACTTCTGGTTTTGTCTATGTGTGTGGTACTGAGGAATTGAACCCGAGTCTTTGTGCATGGTAGGCAAGCACTCTACCACTAGGCCAGACTCCCGTTCATCCAATAAATTATTAAAAAAAAAAAACCCAAAAACAAAAACAAAAGCTCAGGGGCTGTGGCTCACGTGGTAGATGTTGAACCTTGAGTGAAAAAGCTAAGAAACAGTGACCAGGCCCTGAGTTGAAGCCCTAGGAAGCCCCCCCTCCCCCCCCCCCCCCCCCCCCCGCACACACACAGGAAAACAAAACATAGTCAGTTCTTGATTGGGGGTGGATCTTGGCAGCCTGGTGGAGGTGGGGGCAGGTGAGGGCGGAGACCTGTCACTGTCCAGATACAGAATCTCATGGACTTTGCCCACTTCCCTTCGATCTCAGCCTCCTGAGAGCTGGGATTGCAGGCGTGAACACCGCGCCTGGCCACCGTTCTCACTAGTGGGTGGCCAGCCAGGAAATGGCCTCTGTGCCCAGGAGGGGAATGAGGGGTGCAGCTGACAGGGGACTCTGCCTACTGAGTGCTTGGGGGGTGTGGGGGATGGAGAACTCACCCCCCAACTCCCACCCCTAGGCCCCTGGAAGCAGAGCCCACTGGAAACACTAGGTTTACATACCAGTGTGTGACAATGAGCCGGACGCCCCCAGGCCCCCCTCCCCCTCAGCTGGCCCTGCCATCTGCCCGTCACCCGACGCCTGTCCTCACACCTGTTCAGCCCAGCTTATGAGCTGCCCACCCTCACGCTGGCCCAGCTATGAATAGGACGCCGGGGAAGGGGGGGCTGGGAGGGGGGTAGCCTTCCTCCTTCCATGCCTGAGAAAGCCCAAAAGCAAGACGGTTTGGGGAGGCCTGGTGGGGGGCACTGGGGTTCCCCCCGCAGAGGAGGGGCTGCCCGTGACCCTGGTCACGTGGCCTGAGTCCATGTGCCACCATAAGGCAGGTCCTGGGGTACTAATGCTCTCACTTGTGAGACCCCCCCCAATCAGCTCCCAGCACCCCATTCTACTCCCCTTCCCCAGTTAGATTCCTTGAGAGCAGAAACAGCAGCTCCACCTCTTTCTGCCTTCCCTATCTATAGCAGTGCCGGGCTGGGACCCAGAGGACCCAGCCAGGCAGAGCTGGGGGGGCTCAAGGCTGGGGTACGCCCCGTAAATAAATTCCCCTACCCTTGGACGCTCCTGGCTGTTCACACAGTGCCACCTGGAGGTGGTGCTCAGAACTGCAGCATGTGGCCTGCAAATACAGTTGTGGGGGGGGCTCCACTCCCCAGGACCCCCCCACCCGCAGGCCGTGAGAGCACAGGCCAGGATGTAGGCATTGTTCTGTCCCTGAGCTTTCGTGCTTAAGGACAGGGCTCTACCACTTGTGCCACACAGCCACTTGTGGCTTTTTTGACCAAGTTTGTTGGAGATCAGAGACACACGGACTTTTGTGCCCAGGCTGGCTTTGAACCGTGATCCTCAGATCTCAGTCTCCTGAATAAGTGAGATTACAGGTGTGAGCCACCAGTGCCTGGCTGGGCTGATTTATTTATTTATTTATTTGGGGTCATAGGGCTTGAACTCTGGCCTGGGCACTGTCCCTGAGCTCTTCAGCTTAAAGCTATTACCCTACCCTGGAGCCACAGTGCCACTTCCCGTTTTCTAGTGGCTAATTGGAGATAAGAGTCTCCAGTCCTTTAATTCTTTAGTGCCGGGGCTGTCAACCTTTTATCATCTGGGCTTTCCCCCCACCCCTTCTGGGGCAGCATCCTGGGCTCAGATGGGGGTAAATTCTAAGGATGGAGACCCCTGAGGCGCTAAGGACTTCTGAAACACAGTTCTGGTCTCAGGGTCCCTGAGACTCTCCTCTCCAATAAACAACACAAAAGCCAATAGTAGAGAGCTGTGGCTCAAGTAGTAAAGCGCCGGCTGTGAGGAAGAAAAACAAGCTCAGGAACCTAGGCCCTGAGTTCAAGCCCCAGGACCGGCACCAAAACAACACACAGGTCAGACTGTATCCATTTGTCCTCCACACTGTCTGGCCTGCTCACCGGCCCCTCTGCCCTGTGCCGGCCTTATCCACGCCATCTCACTAGGCCCCCCCTTCCCTGACTGGGGACAGGCCCACCCCGCCCAGCAGAGAGAGTTGAACCGCTGGGTGAGGTTGGAGAGGCGGCAACCTCTGGGTGCTGTTCCTGAGTTGGTTTTGTTTGTTTGTTGTTTGTTGGTGCTTTACCATTTGAGCCACAGCTCTACTTTAGGCTTTTTGGTCGTTGATTGGAAGAGAAGTCTTTGGGTCTTTTCCTGCCCAGGCTGGCTTCAGACCTCCATCCTCAGATCTCTGCCTCCCCTTGTGGCTTCCCACGTGTGAGCCAGGCGAGCCCTGTTCCTCTGAGCCGTCTGTGATCCCCCCTTTACTCCCGGCCTGTCCCTCTCAGCCGACCCACCAGGCCCGGGCCCTCCGTGTCTCCCCACAGGCAGACCTCAACACCAGCGTGGAAGACGAAGGCAGCTGCTTCTACGGGGTGTCCAGCCAGTACCAGAGCGCAGAGAACATGATCATCACCTGCTCCACCAAAGTCTGCTCCTTCGGCAAGCAGGTGGTGGAGAAAGTGGAGGTGCGAGGCCCGGGGTGGTGGTGGGGAGAGCGCCCCCTGGCGGCGGGAGGCCTCGGGCCTCCTGGCTTTCAGCCCTGGGCCATTCCAGCGCACAGTCAGAAGGGAGGGAGGCCTGGTTTGCGGGGTGCTGACCCCTCTCCCCCCCCCGCCCGCCCTGGGGGTCCCCACAGACGGAGTACGGGTGCTATGAGGGCGGCCGCTACCTGTACCGCATCCAGCGCTCGCCGCTGTGCGAGTACATGATCAACTTCATCCACAAGCTCAAGCACCTGCCCGAGCCCTACATGATGAACAGCGTGCTGGAGAACTTCACCGTGCTGCAGGTGCCGCGGGGCGGGCATGCGGGGGGCCCGGGACAGCTGGGGGCTGAGGACACGGGGACACAGGGCTGGGGACAGGGGCCTGGGGACAGCTGGGGGCTGAGGGCACGGGCCAGGGACACTGGGCTTCCACGCCCTCCCCACCTCCTCCCTGACCTCCCCCCCCATCCCCATCCGTCTCGGCCCCCAGGTGGTCAGCAACAGAGACACACAGGAGACCCTGCTATGCGTAGCCTACGTGTTCGAGGTGTCGGCCAGCGAGCACGGAACCCAGCACCACATCTACCGGCTGGTGAAGGAATGAGACTTGGGGTGCAGGGGGGGATGACAGAGTCAGGGGACCCTGTGTGTGTATGGGTGTGTGTGTGCGTGCAGGGGGTGGGGGGGCTGCCCTCTGAGGGGAGGGGCATGGCCCTGGCTCCTCCCACTAGAGCTGCCACTCAAGCTCTGCCCACCCCCCAATAAACCCACGCTATGTGCCTTTCCCCAGGCCTGGGTTTGGTGGGGGAGCTCAGGAAGGGGCAGGTGGAAGGAATGGCTGGTGTGTACCCCGACATGTCCCCGGCCATCCCGAAGCCTCGGGGTTGGGGGGAGGACTCACCTCCAGTCCCTGCCAGCTGAGGGCCGCCTTTGGTCGGCTGTAGGCCAGCCAGATTGGCCCTGGGGCAGGGGCGGAGGAGAGGACGGCTGTCTAGTGCCTGACCTCTGGCACCACATCAGTGCCTGTCCTGGCTGTCTGCTGCCACCTACTGGCCCTTTGGTTCGCCCATGGCGCAGTGGGCGGGCACTGGGCAGGGGACAGTGTTGTAGGAAGGCCAGGAGGAGGTGAGGTCAGGGTAGCTTTGGGGTGAATTAACTGGACCCCCCAAGTGTCGGATCTCCCCTCTGTGAACTGGGCACAGTGACATGGACCTACCTCACGCCCAAAGCATTATCAGCTGCAGAAGCCCCGGAAGCACCTGGCATCCTCGGGGAGGGGATAGATTTATTTATTTAATTTATTTTCATCTGCTGCACTGGATCTGGGACTCAGGGCTGTGACCCTGAGATACAGCAAATAGAGCAGCAGAGAGCAGCGGCTGGGCTGGTGCCGGGGCAGGGAGGAGAAACAAGATGCCCTGTCTGCCCTCTGCCCACAACCCAGCCTGTTCTCTTTTCCTCAAAAAGCAATATTACAGCCGGATAGTGGTGCTCATAGCTACTCAGGAAGCTGAGATCTGAGGATCACAGTTCAAAGCCAGCCCAGGGCAGGAAAGTCTGTGAGACTTACCGCTAATGAACCACGAGAAAACTGGAAGTGGCACTGTGGCTCAAATTGGTGGCACAGTGCTAGCCTTGAGGGAAGAAAAAACAAAAAACAAAATACAGCGACAGCATCCAAGCCCATGACCAACAAAAAAGAAAGAAAAAAACCAGTCTCACAGCCAGACCACGGTGGCTTATTCCTGAAATCCTAGTTACTCAGGAGGCTGAGACCCGGAGGACTGGATTTGAAACTAGACCAGATTGGAAAAAAAAAGTCCTTGAGACTCTCTACCCAAAAGCCAGGCTGGAGGCATGACTCAAGTGATAGGGCCCCAGCCAGGAGCAAGAAAAACAAGTAAGAGCTCATGGCCCCCAGTTCAAGCTCCAGTGGCAGCAAAATAAAGTCAAAGCAGGCACGGTGGCTCACGCTTGTCATCCTAGCTACTCAGGAGGCTGAGATTTGAGGATCAAGGTTCAGAGCCAGCCCGGACACAAAAGAACCTGAGACTCTTAATTCCAATTAACCTCTAGAAAGTGAGAAGTGGGGCTTGGCTCAAGGGTAGGGGTGGTAGCCTTGAGCTGAAGAGCTCAGGGACAGCGCCCAGGACACATTCAAGCTCATCTACTTGCAGGGCCTGGAGCTCGGTGCTGGAACCCTGGCTTCGCGGGTTCAAGTCCCTGGGTTTCATCCCCAGTCCTGCAGAAGGAAGAAAAGAGAGTCACCCGCATTCTTCGGGGGCTCGCCAGAGATGACACTTGCTAGTTCCAGCTGAGAAGCATCTAGCACTGCTGATCATGATCCTGTGGCCAGTTCCATCCCCTGGGTTCGAATGAACCTCCTGCCTCTGACCCCTGAGTAGCCGGGACTACAGGTGTTTCCTACCATGCTAGGGCCAGGCCTGTTTTTTAGAGCTGAGGAAAGAATCTGCATCGAACCGGGCTGATGTGCTTGGGTGACTTTTAGCCACTTGCTTGGGGAACGCTCGGCTTCGGCCCTGCTCATTCATTGGCAGGGGATGTGTCAGGAGACAACTGGGGTGCAGGCATCCCCAATCCTCTGCTTACATTCTCTGAGGCAGGAGGACAAGAAGTAGGAGAGAGACCCGCAGGTTGTGGGAAGGGGGGAGGAGGAGGAGGAGGAGGAGGAGGAGGAGGAGGAGGAGGAGGAGGAGGAGGCAGCCAGCCTGAGTGAAGCTGATTCAAAGGAGGAGGGGAGAATGGGGAGCGGTAGACTTAGGAGTGGATTTGGGGTGACCTGGGTGGACGCCCCCTGCCGACAGGGAGGCCTCGGCATCTGCCATGGCAGGTTCTGGGTATTCAGTGACTCTTTCCTTTGCTCTGCTCTCAGGAGAAACAAGGAATGCTTTATCGCAGGCTCTGCTTGGCCCTGCTGCAACCCGCTCGTGAATTCTGGGGTGCGGTCAGCCTCTCATGCCCAGTTCCCCCCCGTAGTCCCCACGGGCTTGGACTTCAGGCCAACATCTAACCCCAGCCTGCATATGGGAAGTGGTACCATGGCTCAAGTGGCAGAGCACCAGCCTTGAGCCCAGAGAAGCCCTGAGTTCAAGCCCCGGGACCAGCAAAAAGAAAAGAAACTGGGCAAAAAGGGATCTAGCTAACGATTGCTGGTGGGCAGAGGAAAGGTGACGTGGGCCTTGGTGAATGTGTGAGAGAACCCCACAGACACGCATGCACGCACGAGAACGCTCTCCTGTCTTTTGTCCCCTGGGCTCGCTTAAAAGGGTCTCTCATTTTCAGAGTGACCACCCGAGTGCAAGGACCTGAGTTAAGATTGGGGTCGGGCTTTCGTTCATTTCCTCTGGAAGGGGCCAGGAGGCCAGGTGCCTGTGCCAGGGGCAGGGACAGGGGCCTGGGTTTTGGTTTCATGTTCTGTGTAAATGCCCCACCATCCCTCCAGCACCCCCAGTAAAGCCTGTTCCACACACGACACTCTGGTGCCAGTGATTTCTTTGTGTGGGAATCCTGGGGTCTCCACCTGCCAGCAGAGTGACAGGAATCACTCACCACCCGGGGCAGCAACTCAGAGCCTATAGGCTGCTGTACTCGGGTACTGTACTCGGGTAAGTTCCAGTGAACAAGCTCTGTGACTCTGTGTGTGTGTGTGTGTGTGTGTGTGTGTGGTTCCTGGTGCTTTAACTCAATACATGGGCCCTGTCGTCCAGCTTTTGTGCTCGAGGCTGGCGCTCTACCACTTGAACCACGGCTCCACTTCTGCTGGTTTTCTGGCGGTTCTTTGGAGGTAAGAGTCTCACAGACTTTCCAAGCTGGCTTTGAACTGCGATCCTCACATCTTAGCCTCATGACTAGCTGGGATCACAGGTGTGAGCCACTGGTGTCCGGCCCCACAGACCTTTCACCAGACAGCGCAGTCTTCTTCCTCGAGTACTAGCCCCTCCTGCTTCAGAGCCAGTTCCATGCCCGTAGCTCTTGGCAGCTGGCACGTTTGCAGTGCCCGGTGAACAGCCATGGTGGCTGCTCTGGGCCAGTCTGTAGAAATAAGCCAAAGTGAAGCGACTTTTAAGAAACTCGTTAGACGGGGCACTGCTGCTCATGCCTGCAATCCCGGCTTCTCAGGAGACAGATCTGAGGATGCTGCTTCAAAACCAACCCCTGGGGAAGGAAAGTCTGTGAGACTCTTATCTCCCCAATTTATCACCCCCCCAAAAAAAGCCAAGCAGTGAAGGTGTGGCTCAAACTTAAGCACCAGCCTTGAGCAGATAGTTCAGCTGGCAGGCCACATGGTTTCAAAGAGGAGGTTCAGCTGGGAGGGGATGAAGAACCCTGGAAAATAGCATCTGTCCAACCCGCCTGTGGTCCCCTTTAATCTCAGCTAGGCCCTGGAGGCACATTAAAGCGAGCCTTGCATGCCTGCCTGGGGAGACCCAACCTTCTCCACCCAGTCTGTCCACTGGCCCAGCTCCTCCGCTTTGATTTCCATGGCTGCTAGCCCTGGAGTGGCAGCTGCTCTCCTTCTCCCCCCCCCATCCCCATAGCCCTGGGGCCTTGGGTTTTTGTCTATCAGTCCTCTGATCCAGTCACTCCTCTGATCTAACCCTCTTCTGATACTATGTCCTCCAGCGGCCTTGTCTGGTCTGGGGTCCGAAAAAGATGGATAGTCCAAACTTGGTTTTTTTTGTGGTCAGTGGTGGCTTGAACTCAGGGCCTGGGTGCTGTCCCTGAGCTCTTCAGCCTCAGGCTAGCACTCTACCAGTTCTGATTTTTTTTCCCCCGAGTGGTTTATTGGAGATAAAGAGTCTTATGCATTTTCCTGCCCCCAGCTGGCTTTGAACCGGGATCTTCAGATCTCAGTGGTGACAGGCGTGAGCTGCTGGTGGCCTTCAGCCTATCTGACTTTTTAATAGACGAAGTTTGCCCTCCACTAGACAGACAGATGGAAGGAGACAGACCAGTCGCACAAGTTACCTGACTACTGTTTGGCTTTACAAGGAGACTGGACCCTGGGCCCAGCCCAAGAACATTTTTCCAGACTGGCCCTCCTGCAGTTCCTCAGCTCGCCACCAGGGACATCCATGCACCAGCCTCTCCCCTCCCTCCCTTACCCCCCTTGAAGCTCGCTTATTATCATTTCTGATTTGATTTGGCAATTTCAAGGGGATAAACCGACCCAAATCCTTGGGGGATCCAGAAATTCCATCAGAGTGTGGCATCCAGTGCTGGCAGGAGCTGCTTGGAATAGTGCACTTGGTCACAGCTAAAGGGGCAGATAATTTCATTGTCAAACCCAAACTCATATTTAATTTTTTTTTTTTCCTTTTTGGTTCCAGTGCTGGGGCTGGAACTTAGGGCCTGGGCACTGTCCCTGAGCGTTTCCACTCAAGGCTAGCGCTCTACCACTTGGGTCACAGCTCCATTTTCAGCTTTTTGGTGGTTCTTCAGAGAGGTAAGAGGCTCATGGACTTTCCTGCCCAGGCTGGCTTTGAACCTCTGTCCTCTGGATCTCAGCCCTCTTTGTACCTAGGATGGCGGGGGTGAAGCCACTGGCACCTGGTTCAAACTGTAATGCCTCCTGATGACATATTTTCTCTCCTGTGGACCTTGTGGATGGCTCTCTTTCCCTCTCTGGGCCCGGGAAGGTGGGCAGAGCGGCCAGCCTTATGCTCATGGGGCTAGTGTGTGGGATTGGATTAGATTTCGCAATCGCAGAGGGTCATTATCCGGTAAGGCCTGACCCTTGGCCCTTTGTGCTGTCCCTTAATGGGAAGGGGGAGTCTGAAAGGGGTGGACAGGACACTTTGCCCGTCAGGGGAGGGGCCCAGTGGAAACTTCCAGTGTAATCAGGGCCAAGCAAGGAGACCTTTAGAGTGACCTCTGAAAAACTTGTTTTGAGCTAAGCCCTAGCGGCCTGGGTCTGCAGTCCCAGCTACTCAGGAGGCTGAGATCCAGAGGGTTGAGGATCAGAGCCAGCCTGGGCAGGAAAGTCCATGAGACTCTGACCTCCATTTAGTCACCAAAAAGCCGGAAGTGGCGCTGTGGTTCAAGTGGTAGAGCACCAGCCTGGAGCAAAGCAGCGCCCATGCCCCAGGTCAAGATCGATGACCGCCCCCATGCAGCCCAGGCTCCATTCTCCATGATGGGCGAGGAGGGGCTGAGCGGACACCTGGAGGCCTCAGGGCAGAGTGGAGGGAGGTCAGCACCCCTTGCCCGAATACCGGGGCGGGGCCTGGCCCACAGGGCAGCTGGGGTGACCCCTGGAAGGCAGCTAGGAGGAGAGGGGGCTACCAGGAGGGGTGCGCAGGGGAATCCCGAGGGCCGCAAGCCTGTTTTTCCAGCTAAGGCTGGGAGGGGGGAGGGGCGATCACCAAGTGCCCCTCCTGCTTGCTCCGCCCCTGCCCGCTGGTCAGGCCCCGCCCTCCCAGCAGGCCCCGCCCCTCCTAAGTCCCATCTCGTCAGCCGCGCCCTACGGCTCCTCCCCGAGACAGACCACGCCCCGGAGCTGGCTCCGCCCACAAATAGGTTTCCCACCAGGGCTCGTTCCTCAAGGTCTAGGTCAGGTCACGCCCCTGGCCGTCCCGGCCCCGCCCCCGGCCGTCCGGACCAGGCTCCGCCCCTCGCCGTCCCGGCCCCGCCCCTGGTCTCCCGGCCCCGCCCCCGGCCATCCAGACCAGGCTCCGCCCCTCGCCGTCCCGGCCCCGCCCCTGGTCTCCCGGCCCCGCCCCCGGCCGTCCGGACCAGGCCCCGCCCCCTGTTTCCGCTGGCGGTGGCGGCGCGGCGGCAGCGGCGGTGGCTGTGGTGCGGGAGCCGGGCCGCACCTTCCGGCGGACGCGGTGAGTGAGCGCGGCCGGGCGGGGCGGGGCGGGGCCCGGGGCGCGGGTGGGGGGCTCGGGGCGCCGGGGGGCCGAGCTCCGGGAGGCGGTGAGGCGGGCGGCCGGCCGGGGGCCGCGGGGGCCTCTGAGGCGGGGCCCGGGGAGGGCGCGCCCGGCCTCGGGGGCCCGGCTGGACGCGGCCTGCGCGCCCCGCGCCGCCCCCGGCCCGCGGGGCTCGGGGTGAGCGGGGCCCGGGCGCCGCCCAGCGCGCGCTCCGCCCGCCCGGCCCTCCAAACTTCTGAGGAGCTGTTGTTTGGGGAACCCGGGGTGGGGGCCGACCGGCTGCCCCCTCTCCTGAGCCCGGAGCCCGGGGGGCGTCTGCCCTGGGTGCTGTGCCCACCTCCTCCCCTGTGCCCGGAGGCCCCAGGGGGCGTCTGCCCTGGGGTGCTGTGCACACCCCCTCCCCTGTGCCCGGAGGCCCTGGGGGGCGTCTGCACTGGAGGTTCTACAAGTTGTCCTCTCCTCCCCATCCCATCCCCTCCAAACTGGGGTAGAGAAGCAGCACCCCAGACCTCTCCCCTCCTTGGGTTCAGGGACCCCAGGGCTGTTCTGACCATCCCCCCTTTCCTGGGGTGACAGATCCCAGTGAAAGCCTCTTCCAGGAAGCCTTCCAGGGCTGGGGACAAACCTGAAACCCACGTTCTGACCTCCTCCCAGCCCCCCCCCACAATCTCCACCCATAATAGCTTTAGAGAAGGTTCTAAGGGTGTTGGTTCGTTCACAGACCTTCCGTCCCAGGCTGTCCGTGTGTCCTGAGGAACGGAAGGGAGGAGAGCGTGATGGATCATTTCAAACAATGGACAGGGCAAATCATTTATATTTAGCTGAGGAATGCAGTCCGAGAGGCCCCAGTCACCCCAGCTTCCTACCCTGGAAGGGCCTGGTCAGTCCAGCTGGGCCCTGGGCTGGGGTGAGAAGGAAGAGGAGGGGGAGGAGGTAGATAAAACACGAGGTGCATCTGGGTCTGGTCACTCCTTAAAGAACAGCTGAGACTCTTGCAGAAGTGAGTGTGGGTTTCCCTCCTCCCCTCCTTTTTCTGTGCCAGTCCTGGAGCTTGAATTTAGGGCCTGGGTACGATCCGGAGCTTTTATACTCAAGGCTTGAACTCTACCATTTGAGTCACCGCTCCACTTCGGCTTTTTGGGGGTAGTAACTGGAGATCAGAGTCTCACAGGGCTTTCCTGCCCAGGCTGGCTTTGAACCACAGCCCTCAGCGAGGGAGCCACCAGCACCTGGGTTAAATTGGTTTCGAGTCTCCGGTAGGCTCTTGAAATCCCTGAAGAGCAATTTGGTGTTATTAAAGGTGATTATTATTTATAATTGATAGCCAGTATGTACCACTCTCAAGCTGAATGTAATTTTATTTCACTCACACATACTCTCGAGAACCGTGTTGCTTTTCATTGTTTTCTTAGAGGCTAGCAAAATGTGACTCAGAATGCATCTCCTCTTCTTTCGACAGTACCAGGGATTGAATCCAGGACCTCGTGCTTGCAAGGCAGGTGCTTTACCATGTAATCCACGTGTCTTTTTTTTTTTTTTTTTGCTTTGGTTATGAGACCCAAGTGAGGGTCTCATGCTTTTTGTTTGTTTTCTTATTTTTGATCTGGATCAGCCTGAACTATACTCGCCTTCCTTCCTTGTAGCTGGTATGACAGCCATGTACGTCCTGTCTAGTTTTTGTTGAGATGGCAGGGGTCTCTATAACCTTTAGCCCTAGCTGGCCTCCAGCCTTGAGCCTCCCAGCCTCTGCCTCTTGAGTAGCTTGGATTACAAGTGGAAGTCACCATCCTTGGCCAATAAATATGGTTATAGCCACAAAACTCATTCAGAAAGAAGCAAAAGTGGACTCCACAGCTTCAGGGCCCTCCTTCCAGGGCTCCCCTGGGCCTGTCCTAGCTGTGACCTGCCCAGTCCCGGCTGAGTTAACCCTTCCTGCTCTCTGTGTTTGGAAGGCTGCTGGATTTCAGCGTTTGCTAGGGCTTCTTCTGGTTTCACATTAATTCACAAGAGTGTATGTTTTACTTTTAGGTTTCCAGTTGTGGTTAGCAAAAATAGCAAAGCACCGTGTACCATTTGTTTTAAACTTTTTTTTTTTTTAATTCATTTCCGTGTGCTGGTCCTAGGGCTTGAATTCAGGGCCTGGGCGCTATCCTGAGCTTTTCATACTCAAGGCTGGCACTCTGCCACTTGAACCACAGCTCCACTTCCAGCTTGGTTTTGGTGATTCATTCTAGATCAGGGTCTCATGGACTTTTTCCTACCCTAGCTGGCTTTGAACTTCCATCCTCAGGTCTCACCCTCTCCTGAGTGACTAGGATTATAGATGTGAGCCACCGGTGCCTGGCTATGATTTACCATCTTAACTCTCTCTTCAGTGCCTGGGGCAGTGGCATTAATGGATTCATATTATGGAACTAGAACTTGTCCTCCTGGAAAATGGAAACCATCTCCATTAAACCCAGGCCCTGCCAGCCTCCATTCTGCATTCTGTGTGGTGTGTTTATTAAGCTCCTACTGTGTGTTTGGCTTGGTTTGGGGGGTACCAGGGGGTTATACACATGTATGCCCACATCTGTGGATTCACATGTCCCTGATGGCTCACTTTTAAGTTCCCTGAGGACATGAGAGGCCCCTGCCGTACCCCAACTGTCCCCTCTGCCATCCATCTCTGTGTGAGAGGCACAGACCTGGTCCAGTGAGGACCCCTCAGAGTCTCCGGGGACCTTTGCCCTTTCAGGCTCCAGCTTGTGCTCTG
This sequence comes from Megascapheus bottae, assembly GCF_031878675.1. Taxonomy (NCBI): domain Eukaryota; kingdom Metazoa; phylum Chordata; class Mammalia; order Rodentia; family Geomyidae; genus Megascapheus; species Megascapheus bottae. The sequence goes on from NC_143545.1 coordinate 1,254,749, forward strand.
CCTCCACTCCCCCAGCCCCCAGTTCCACATATCTCTGCACTTCCGGCCAGTGGTCACTTTGGATGGTCGTCTTGCTGCCCAGAGCAGACATCACTAATTGGCTGCAGCTGTGTTCAGAGCAGGCCTCACTAATCGATTGCAGCTCTCCTTCCTGCTGAGCCCCGACTTACCAGCAGCTGAAGGGAGCCAGCACCACCGTGCCGAGACCCGTGTGCCTTTTCTGGCCTAGGCAGGTTGTTGGATGAGCTGGTTCTTGGTGGGAGGCAGCTGCCTTGTGGAGAGCAGCCGAGCTGGGCAGGAATTCCCCATCCCATGTCAGCCTTTAACTGGTGACTCTGAAGCTAGAAGGTCTTAGAACTGAGCGTCGGGGGTCAGGAGACAGTTCCTTCCCTGTTGGTTACTTCTGGGGCTGGGGCCTGAGTGGACAGGCCTAGACACCTTCCTGCCCGTCCTTCTTCCAGGTGTGGTCAGGCATGGTGGGTGGAGCCTGGCCGTTGGCTGGGATGGCATTATATCCCTCCACAGCCAGCCAGAGGTCGAGATGGGGTCTCACATCTGTCTCTTTGCTGGGACTGGCCTTGAACCTAGGTCCTCTGGCTCTCCACCACCCAGGTAGCCGGTACTACAGGCCTGGGCCACAGCACCTGACTGGCACTGCTTGATTGTCCTCTGCTGGTACCCAAGGCTCTTTGTGGGTCACCCCGGAGGTGTGGGGGCCCTGGGACCTGGTAACCCTTTGCTTCCCAATCTCCTACCAAGAGGCCGGGAGCCAGGCAGGCCCTGGCCAGCCTCGTGTTCAGCCTGTGCCACTGGTGTAGAATAGAGAGTGGGAGCTGCTGGCAGCTGGTGAGTGGATGAGGCCATCCTGGGAGCTGGGCCTTCTTTGATTGGTGAGTCTGTGTGAGTGTGCCCACAAACGTTCCCACACCAGTCCTGGGACTTCAGCACAGGAACCTGGTGTAGTCCTGAACTGTTTTACTCAGCCCTCTGTCGCTGTGAGTCCCATTTGTGACTGTTTAGTCATTTTTTTGGAGATAATTGTCTCCTAGATTGACCTGTCCTGGCTGGCTTTGAACTGGGATCCTCAGATCTCAGGAAACGATTGAGTAGTTAGGACAGGTGCAAGCTGGCTTTGTTTAGGTTTTCGTTGGTGTGTATTTTGTCCTGTGGCTTCCTCCTTGCCCATGCCGAACCCACGGTGCCGCTGCAGAAGGCAGGCAAGGGGCCTGTCTGGCTGGCTCAGGGGCTGTGTCACCCACAGATTCTATCCAAGTCACCCCAGGACTTACTTAGTGGCCTAGAAAGCCTCACGTGGGTTGTCAGTCTTCCCGGTCACCTGAGTCAGCTCAGTTTTACCCCTTTTGGGAACGTCCATGGGGAATTTATTGTCCGGATGTCCTTGAACTCCCCATTTTCCTGCAGCCTGGGCCCTCTCTAGGGCAATGTGGGATTGAGATGCAAACTAGGGGCTCCACCTCAGTGGTGGGGACCCCCAGGGAGCCTGCCCACTGCTGGGAAGAGAGCTCCCATTTTTAAGCCCTCCTCCCTCTCCCGGCCCCCTGGTGTCTGCTTTCACTGGGAATTTGGAGTGGTGCCTGTGCTTCGCTCTGCTGCCCGGCCTGGAACTGGACGGCTGCCCACTGCAGGTCTGGGGCACAGACCAGAGACGGAAGCACCCCAGGACAAAAGAATGGCCGTCCGGTGTGTCACAGCCTCGTGGGGCCTGGCCCGGGGCTCAGCCAGGCTGAGCTTGGTGGGGTTGGCGTCCTTGGGGTGACAGATGCCCCCTTCCCCCGACCTGGAACCTCCTCCAGCCAGGCGGCTCTGCTCTGGCATCAGTGTGGAGCCTGGGAGACAAGGGGAAGGGCAATGGGGCCCGCAGGAGCTCAGCCTGTCTGATGCGGGGGGGGGGGTCCCTCAGGGCTGCATCACGTCATTCTAGGAATGATGACCACTCTGGGGACCCCTCCTACCCCCACTCACTGCCTGCGGCCTCGTGGGTTCTCATGGGGAGCTGGTGTTAGGCTCTGCAGGTGATGGCGCCCGCTCGTGCCCTAGCAGGCCCTAGTGGGCGTGTGGTGGCGCCCAGGCTGGCATCTGTCCCGGGAGACTCATGTGGGGTGTACACCTGAGCACCCCCCCCCGCTCGCCCCCATGCCCCGGGAAGGTGTGCAGTCCGATGGCAAGATGGACCCCAGCTCCTACATGAGTCACTAGGGGTGCCCTGAGGCTAAGCTTGGATGGGGGGGGAGGTAGGCCTGCCTGGAGGATGATGGAGGGGCCTGGCGGGGGGGAGGGTGGGGAGGCTTGCCAGGAAGGGGAGCAGGGCCGTGTGTAGTAGGGACTGGGGTCTCGGGGCACAGACACCCCGGAACTCTGTCCACCGCTGTCCCCTTCTCTCCCCCTGGAGCAAGGTCGCTACCCAGGCTTGGACCTCGTGTGGCTCGAGGGCTGTTGGGGTGGCCTGGGTGGTACCCCGGGACCAGCCCCACAGAGACCCTCATCCAGGTTCCCCCTGTGGGGTCACCCTGCCCCCCGAAGGTAGCCATCTCTGAACAAGTGAGTCCTCGCGTGCAGCGGTGGACGTGTCCACGTGTCCCCCCCCCATGACCTCTGAGTGCATGGAGAACCTGGGAAGTGTCGCTGGTGGCCGGGGTGGGCAGGGGTGACACAGTGGCTTAGGGGACTGAGGGCCTTGCCTGGGAGGAGAGCTCTCCCAGCTCTGCGCTCCTGCGCTCTCACCAGACCTCCCTGCAGGGACGGGAGCGCAGGCGGGTTGTGCAAAGTCCAGCTTTTCGTGCCATGTTTCCTCTTGGCACTGCCATGGCGTCCCTAGGAAAAAGAGGTGTTCTGTGGAAAGACTCAGTGTGGGAGCACTGTGCATCTCAGCACAGCCTGCGGGCCTGGCCGCACCACCTCCTCCTCCCCCTCCTCCTCCCCCTCCTCCTCCCCCTTCTCTCCTTCCTCCTCTCCTTCCTTTCCCTCCTCTTCCCCTCCTCCCCCTCCCATTCCTTCCTCCTCCCCTCCTCCTTTCTCCCCTTCCTCCTCCCCCTTCCCTCCTTCCTCCTCCCCCCCTTAGCTGTGGAGGCCGCTGTCATGGGTTGGGTCCCCTGGGTAGTCGGGGTGGTGGCAGTGTAGCTGTGTGAGCAGCTCTCCGGAGCTCTCTGCCCAGTGCCAGCCACTCACGTCCCAGGCCAGGCAGGACCCCGCAGAGGAGCGGATGGAAGTCCCACCCCCCCAGCCCATGCTCCATGTTGAGCTGCCCCTGTGTTAGGTCACTCATTTGTGGGGTGGTCAGAGCCCCAGTGCTGCAGGTCCTGCTGTCTCAGGAAGGCACAGAGCCTGTGGGGGAGAGGAGGCCATTGTTGCCCCCCCACCTCACCTGTGGCACCCAGCAATCTGGCTCCTAGCCGTGTCCCCCACCCGGGCAGCTCGCGGGGAGCCTCAGGGGCGCAGGTGGAATTATTTAGGGTGCAGTGGGCCCGAGCCAGCTCTCTGGAAGTTGAGAATTGACCAGAATGGAAAGCCAATAAAAAAATCAAGGCTCCAGGAAGAGCTTGGGAATTGACTCATTCTCAACCCCTGGGCAGAGGTACCCCCCCACAGGGCCGGGAGGGGCGTGGACAGGCCAGGTCGGGGCCTTCATGGCTTCCCTGGGCCAGGGCCAGTCTAAGGAGCAGATGTGGAGTCTGGAGGAATGCTCTCCCCCCACTACGCCAGAGAAGCCAGGGGTGACTGTCCAGTCCACTGTCCACCCTTCAGGCTGCCTGGTGGCCCCTGGCCTTCACTTTCTGGTGCCATCTTGGGCTGAGTATGAGCAAAGGGCAGCCTGGACTCAGGTCACCCGGAGCCTGAGGGGATCTCACTCTGTGGTCCCCTAAGCCTGCATCACGCCAGCTGGACAGGCTCGACCTGCCTTGGGTTGGCACCCTTGTCCACTCTTCCCACCCCCCCCCCTGCACACACTGTCCACCCCCCAGCCAGTTCACAGCCTTGCCCCGGGGAGCAGGCCGGGTGCAGAGTGAGACGCTGAGGTCCTGAGGTCACAGTCGAGTGAGTGAGGCCCCGGCAGGCAGCCAGGCCGAGGGCAGCTGGCCAGGAGGGGCAGTGTGTGTGTGTGTGTGTGCACGTGTGTGCGTGTGTTCCTTTCTGTACACAGTAGTTGTCTCAAGTGAAGGGGGCTCTGGGGGCCAGATGGCAGGCAGGCGAGCACAGCTCTGCCCCCAGAGTTACCATGGTGGTGCCAGGCCAATCGCTTGCATTCTTCCCCAGGCACTTGGGCGCTCCCCCACCCCCAGTCTGGAGGGCAGGGTCCTGGTGGTCAGCTGAGGGAGGTTGGGGTTTCCTGCCCTTGGCCTTGGCCTGTCCGTTTGTTTCCTGCGGATAGGACAATGCCTGCGTGACTCAGCTCCACGGCAGCGGGGCCAGTGGCAGATCTGTCGAGGGTGAACCAGGAGCAGGGGCCGTGCCCTGCCCAGCTCGCCAGCTCTCTGTGGCTGGGCCTGAGGTCCAGGCTCCGGCCCTCGGCGGTGGCAGAGGCAGCTGTGTGCGTGCGTAATCTCCTCTAGTGCTGCAGGATTAGCTGATTTTTTGGTGGGTTTGTTACCGTGGCTTATTATCCTCCTCTCACCCGAGGCGGGCGTTGCTGGAGTGCTTTCCAGGCTCCTGTCATGGTTACTTCATTCCAGGCCATTCATTAGCTCATTAATCCTGTGGGCCTCTCCCGGGGGAGGTGCCCTGTCCCCCCCCGTCCCCCCCGATCCTCCCTCGGAGGGGCCAGGGTGAGCCCCCGCCAGACGTCTGCTCTCCCCACTCCGCAGACTGCTCCTGCCTCCAGCGCCTTTTCGAGCTCACTCTTCTCTCTTAATCGGATGTAAAATTTCCACCAAAGGACAGTTTTGTTTTTTGTTTTTTAAACATGAATGTATTTTTTTGGCTATGTTTCTCAAGTCCTGTGACAAGAGACGTATGTTAGATTTTCTCCCTTGGAATGAAAACCTTCATCCCAGCCCCTTCCTACCCCAGGGACCCCCAATTTCCTTCCCCTCCGGCACCCCACCCCATAGTTCAGGTGGTTTCTGTCAGACAGAAGACGTTTCTGCTCGGCCCTGGATGGCCTCCGGACGCTGGGTTGGAGGGGGGCCAGGTGGCCTGGGGCTGGGAGCCTCCTGGCTGCACAACTTTAGGTTGTACTGGGGCTCTCCTTTGCGCCTGTGTTGTGGGACACTGGTCCTGTTGGACATGGAGAGTCCGCGGCCCGCCCTCCGCCCCTAAGCTTTTTCTACTCAAGGCTGGTGCTCTACCACTTGAGCCACAGCTCCACGTCCAGCTTTTTGCTGGTCCGATGGAGATGAGAGTCTCTTGGACTCCTGCCTGGGCTGGCTTTGAACCTTGGTCCTCAGATTCCCAGTCTCCTAAGGATTACCAGCATGAGCTGGGGTGGTTCACGCCTGTGATCCCAGCTTGCTCAGGAGGCTGAGAGCTGAGGGTGGAGGTTCAAAGCCAGGCCTGGCAGAAAAGTTCAACCAGCAAGAAGACAGAAGTGGAGCAGGGGCTCAAATGGTAGAGGGCCAGCCTTGTGTGGAAAAGCTAAAGGACAGCTCCCAGGACTGGCGTGCACACATGTAAAACACGCACGCACCAACCCGGAGGGAAATCGAGGCTGGAGTCCTGAGAGCCAGGGTCATGGAAAGAAAAGAGAAACAGGCTGGAGACGTCACAGCCAGTCAGGTGGGGTGCAGGCCCTCCTGGCTCTGCCCTGCCCGTTGGCCACTGTGGGAGAGGCCGTGGCTGTGAGCAGGGCCACTGGCCATGCAACCCCGTCCCCGAACCCCCTGGCAGCTACCTCTACTCTCTGCACATCCCTGGAGGACAGGCCTGGCTGGGAAGGGGCTTGTGTTTCTGAGAGACTCCAGGGCCACCAGCACGTTGCCTGCTCTTCTCCACGTCGGCCACTAGATGGCAGTGGGAACGTGTCACTTGCCCTTGTCTGTGGTTCCTTCTGGGGGACCCCCTGGGCTTCAGGTGTGCCCCTGGCCGCTTGGGGAGTTCAGGTCCCACACCCGGCAGGCCCCAGCTCTCCGGAGCTTCCCCAGGGTGGGAGTCGACCCTGCGGGGCTGAGCACGGCCCGATCCTCTTCACAGAGCTGGATCCCCGAGGCGCAGCGCTTGTCCCTGGCTGGTTCTAGTTCACAAGAGACAGGAACGGGGAGACCCAGTGTCTCTGAGGACCCCCGGCCTGCACACACACAAGGCGCCCAGGCCTCAGAGGACTGTGGCCTGATAAAGAGGGATGGAGGGAAGAAGGGGTCAACCTGTTGTCCCCTCATCCTCCGGGCACCCCACCCATGTGTCCCCCAAATCAAACACTGGGTGTCCTGGTGGTTCCGAGTTCCAGTGGGTCCTGCCCAGAACTGCTGACCCCTGGGTGGGCCTGGCCTAGTCAGGAGGTGGGGCCCCCATTGCTGCTTCTCACAGGAGCCATGTGGGCCCTGAGCTTTACCTCACCCCCTCGCCGTCCTGTCACCATCGGGAGGCTTCTCCTTGGCAACCTGACCCCCTCTGTCCTCCTCGGTCCCGGCTCCAGCATCTGGCTCCAGCTGTACCTCCTGGTGTGATCAGGCAGGGAGCTTGCTGGGCGGGGGTGTGGGGGGGTGGGGGCTCCCCTCCTCTCCCCTCCAGCTTCTCTCCCCTCAGCTTCTGGCCGTGAGGGCTGGAGAGGGAGGGATGGCTTTATTATTATTATTATTGTTATTGTTATTATTTACTTTGTTTTCAAGGGAAATCATTTCACTTTCTGTCACATGGATTTCGGATTACATCGTGGGTTCTTCAGGGGCTCCGTTTCCTTCCCGCCCCCTTCCCCAGCCCTCGGCCCCTCCAAGGTGCAGCCCCGAGCTGTGGGGGTGGGGGTGGGGGTGGGGGTGGGGTCCAGGGGGCCCTCAGAGCTCGGAGCTGGGGTCTGGTATCTGGTGCTGGCTGTGCTGCTCAAGAGGGGGTGACCCCCGCCCCTTCTTTGGGCGTCCTTCCCCTCAGGACCCGGCAGCGGGTGGTTCGTGGGGTCCCCTGTGGCTGGAGCTGGGGGTGTCACCTGCTAGGGTGACAGGCTCCTTGTTGCTGAGGGCTGGTCACCAGGGTGGGGAGTCCTCCCCCGTGGGGCCTCCCCTCCCCCAAGCCTCTGCCTGGGTCCCGGATTGGGGGGGCGGCCTAGACCCTGCTGCCGCCTGTGCTGTCCGCACACAGAGCCAGGCCCACATCTGGCAGGAGGCCTCCGCTTTCCCAGATGTAAATCTCAGCGCTGCCATCCCGCTCAGGTTTCAGCGTCGCCAGCCAGTGCCTTTCTGTTCTGGGGAGGGGGGGAGGTCTGGGGGCTCCACGTTGGGTCCCCTGCCTTTGTCTGCCTGCTCAGGGCTTGTGAGGGCCCTGCACAGGTGGCTGCAGCAGCCAGCTCTCACTGTCCCTCTCTCTTCTGTCCACACCTTCCCCCCCCTCCCCCTCCCCTCCCCCCCCTCCATCTTGGAAGTCGTTCTTTTTCTTCTGTGGTCTGGTGGCACAGGGCTCCAGGCAGGTGTGTAGTGAGTGCGTCTCGTGGGAAGTTGTGCGGTGTGATGTGGGAAATGTTTTTTATCCCCCTCTGATTTTAAATTATCCTTGTAAATGGGATGGACAGAGGGGTGACGGTTCCACCCGTCAGGTCATGAGGGTATCTCCTTCTTTTTCGACAGTGTCCCCTCCCTTTTTCCTCCCATCCCCACCCTCAAGCTGTGGAGGTCATTTTCCATGTTGTGTCCCCGGCTGTGTCTGTCCCTCCCTGAGGGCCTCCTGCTCTGGTCTCCCGTGTGTGGACGCCGATGGTCCTGTAGCATTCGTCCTGTCCAGCTTCCTCGTGGGAGAGGAAACACGCTCCTGCCGTTGGTCTCTCGGAGCTTGGCTTACCACAGGCCAGCCAGGAAGGGCTGCCCAGGGACCCCGGTGCACTCAGAACTGTCCCCAAGAGGAAAGGGAGGCGACACTGAGAAGATCGTGTGCCAGGGCCTGGGCGCTGTCCCTGAGCCTCTTTGTGCTCAGGGCTGGCGCTTCACCACTTGATCCACAGCGCCTGCGTGGTTCATTGGAGATGAGAGGCTCCTGGACGATCTAGCTGGCTCTGACCCCCAATCCTCAGACCTCCATCCCACGCTGCCCTGTGCCCCAGAATCCCCTGCGAGTAGCCAGGCACCCCTTCCTCTGCTGTGCCAGGCATTGGGTGGGTTCAGGCTGGCCCCTGGGGGCCACCCCTCCCTGCTGCTGCCTCCCTCCCTTCCTGGGGGTCGGCGGCGGGGCTGTGGGGCAGCAGGTGACACTAGTGGAGGGCCGTGATTATTTATGTGACAGGGCCAGCTGCCCGTGGGAAAGAATGTAACGTAGTAATCCCTCCGTGAGAATCGGGTCCCAGGCTCGGCTTACACGGGGCAGGGCCCGGTCCCCCCCACACCCTGCCCTCGCCTCTGCCGGCTTGGGAAACGTGAGCCTGGGCACACATGCGTGTTCACACATGGGGGTGCCATGCGCCTCACATACTTTTCTTTTGGGTCAGTCCTGGGGTTTGAACTCAGGGCCTGGGCGCTGTCCCCGAGCTTCCATTTGCTCAAGGCTTGGCGCTCTACCACTGACCCTGGGCCTCGCTTCCATGCCGCCTGCCTGGGGGTCCCCATGGAGGGACCATCGGCCTCTGTGTCCCCCCCCTGTGCCCGTCCGCCGTGCTGGCTGTGAGGTCCGTGGCGTGTCCAGCCACTCGTCAGGCTGTGGCCACGTGGAGCTGGCCCTCGGAGGTGGCTGCTGCATGGTGTGCTGTGAGTCCCACGTCCTCCATCTCTGAGCCGTCTCCTCCCCCCTCACTAATTATCTTCATTGTTACCCACTCCAGAAACTAATTGCCAACAAAGGAGATGTGGCAAGCGCGCTGCTCCTCTGCCTGCTTCCCCCTCCCTCCCTCCCCCCCCTCCCTCCCTCCCTCCCCCCCCTCCCTCCCTCCCTCCCCCCCACGCATCCACACACCCCGCCCCCATGCATGCACTTGCATACCCACATGAGCACACTCCATGCACGCCCTCCACACACTCACACACCCCACGCTCATTGCCTCACACGCACAGCGCTCTGGCCCCCTGACGGCTGGCACAGCCATGGCTCCCCACCGGATTCCACTGGAACCGCCCGGGCCAGACCCCCTCGTGGCAGCTGGTCCTTGTTGTGTCAGCGTGCTCACTCCACTGTCCCACCAGGTGCCCGCCCTTTCAGGGTGCGCTTTTCCCCTCCATTCCAGGGGTCCGGGAGAGGAGCTAGCCCTGGGCGCTGTGCCCACGGGCAGGCCCTGCCAGCGCCATCCTGTCCTCTCCCCTCCATGCTCTGTCCAGATGGCTGGTGGGGGGAGGGGGAAGGCCAGCCTCAGCCAAGATGACGGATGGCCGCCTGGGGTTCGGGGAAGAAAGGGTCCAGGCCACTGGAGCTGCAAGGCTGGGACATCGGAAATGAAAGGCCGGTGCCTGAGCCTGTCCCCGTCCTGTGCCATGCTTCATGCTTCATTACCACGCATGGCAGGGGGGGCTCTTGGCAGGCTGAGGGCACAGATGGACTGCCCACTCCAGCCTGGTCCTGTGAACGAGCCACCGGGCGCCCAGGTCTTGGCTGTGACCTTGGGCCCCCACAGGCACAGGCATGGAAACCTTCTCCCCACGCCCAGGCCCTGCGTCTGTGCCCCTCCCGGCAAACCCACCCCGCCTGGCCTCAGTCTTACCATCTGTGAAAGGGGAGGCGATTGTGAGGTGCCCTTGGTGGGGTTGGGCGGGCCCTGGGATGGCGGGGGAGGGGGAGGGGGATCCCAGAGCCCTCCCCTCAGGGAGCCCTGGTCAGGGAGACCCCATGGAGAGGGCATATGTGGCCTGAGCTCCCCTGAGATTCGGGCTCCTATGCGGGTGATCTTGGGGTTCAGGCTGGAGGCAGGGGGCCCCGGCCTGTGTCGGTTCTGCTGGGCAGCCAGGCAGGGCCAGGGAGTTGCTGGGCTGCAGAGGTCAGTGCTTCGAGTCCTGGACAGGGTGCTGACCTTGAGTCAGGAAAGGCCAGGAGGCAGCCAAGAAATGACAAGCATCTGGAACATTCCAGAAATGGAGCCTGCGTGACAGCTGCCGCTGCCCCGTCCTGCAGGCAGGCCTGGGGGACTCTCCCAGGGGAGAGCCACGTTGGTGGCCCACAGGGGCTGGCTCCAGGGCTCCTCTCTGTCCCCTCTCCCCACAGGGCACCTGGCAGCCCCACCCCCATCGGGGCTTTCTGCTCTCTCCTGTCCGGGTGGACCCTGACACAGAGCCCAGCGGCTGTCAGACTCGGTGGCCAGCACACCCAAGACCTAATGTTATTTGGTCAGTTGTGGGACTTGAACTCAGGGCCTGGACACCGTCCCTGAGCTCTTTCTCTCAAGGCTGGTGCTCTAGCACTGTGAACGACAGCACCACTTGTGGTTTTCTGGTGGCTCACTAGAGGTACGTGTAAACGACAGCACCACTTGTGGTTTTCTGGTGGCTCACTCGAGGTACGTGTCTCATGGGCTTTTCTGCCCTGGGCTGGCTTTGAACTGCGATCCTCAGATCTCAGCCTCCTGAGTAGCTGGCTGGGATGAGAGGTGCGAGCCGCCAGGCTGGCTACAGCCGAATTTTTATATGTTCTTTCGGCTGTCAAACTGGAGGGCACGATGTTGGCTGGGTTGTGGAGAGTGGGGCTCTGGTCCGCCCGGGGGTGGTGGGCCTGGATCCCGGGGTCCTACCACCTGGGGATTCCCCATGTGTGAACCCCAGAGACACCCATGTGCCTTCAGGAAGCAGATGGACCGAGGTCCAGGTCAGAGCAGGACCTGGAGGAGAAGTGTGTGGCTGAGGCCAGAGGCAGGACTTCCTCCTTCTCCATCGCAGCCCGGAGTCTCTACCCCCCCATACAGCTGTTGTGTCCCCCAGCCCTCCCCCCAGCTGCAGCTGTCCTGGCTCCATCAATCTCCCCGAGGTTGGGAGGAAGGGGTGATGGGAGGAGGAGAGAGGCCCCCTGCCTCTGGTTAGGGGGGAAGGGGAGCGCAAGGGTGATTCAGCCGCTCTCTGAATGGTTGATTCCCTCCCCTGTGCCGGGCGCTTGGCCTGGCTTAGCCCCACTGTCTGTCATCATTTCTATGAATGAATCCATGAAATCCCTCACCGATTCCAGCCCGGGACGAGGGCAGGCCAGCAGGAAGAGGCTGCGCCTCCACTCCTTCTGGCCTGCTGGTTTGATGTTGGAGGGCCTTGGGTGTGATCTACAGTAGGGCAGGTTTTGTCCTGGCTCTGGGTAGCGCGTCTGAAAGTCCAGGCTCCTTGCTGGTACTCTAAGGAGCTTGAGCTCCCGGACGGGATGGAACCGAAGTCCTTCGCTGGCGTGGCCCACAGATCAGGCTATGCACAGCCACCTGTCCATCCATCCATCCATCCGTCCGTCCGTCCGTCTGTCCGTCCATCCATCCATCTGTCCATCCGTCCAGCAGCTTCCTGGGTCTGAAGTTGGGCGCTTTCTCCATTGTCCTTTCTTCCGAGCGCTGTCTCGCCCGGTGCAGGACTGAGCCTGGCCGAGAGTCACAGACATGAGTGGTCCAGACGTGGCTTTGCGCTGCACACATCTGGAAAGCTTTTGAATAATTCAGATTCTTGGGCCCCCATCCCGGATCCTCTGGATCTGAATTTCAGGGAATGGGCGCAGGAATCTGTGTTTTCTGGGTTTGGAAGGGGCGGAGGGGAGGGGTGCCCGGGCTTGGAGTCCTGTCCCTGGCGAGCAGACTTCCTTGAACACTTCCTTCCAAACATGCTTCTCTCTGAGGAAGACGTCATTCATTTACTGGACTATCCATCCTTCATTCAGCCTGCCGCTGACAGTGTCTGAGGGTGCAGGCGCAGCTGCAGCCAGGCCTGAGGTAGACGCCAGCTGGGTGTGGGGGGGGACACGGAAGACAGAGACAGAAAGTGGGGTGCTGGGCAGCTGAATATTATAGGGGCTCCCGGCCCTGAGAAGACCCTGGCTAAGGCCACCTCACAAGCTAGGGGCTTGGTTGATGATTGTTTCTCTTGGTGCCGGTACTGGGGCTTGAACTCGGGACCTGGATGCTGCTTCTGTGCTCAACCAGTTGAGCCACAGCTCCGCTTTTGGCTTTTGGTTGGTTGGTTGGAGATGAGAATCTCCTGGGCTTTCCTTCCTCCGGCTGCCCTGTCACCTCCGTCCTCAGGTCTCAGTCTAGAGGAGCTGGGGTGACAGGCGTGAGTCCCCTGCATCTGGATAGCATTTTTGCTAGTTGTTTTGGTTTGTTTTCCTGAGGGGCGGGGGAAGGCTTATTTTGGGGTGCCTGGTGTGAGTCTGGCCTTGAGCCCCGTGGTGAGGCCTCGCGACGGCAGGTGGTTTTGTTCACAGTCTCGGGTCTCGTGTGTGCAGCGTGGGGGCTCAGCCACGCCGTGAGAGAGGACCTGATGTGTTCGGGGCTCTCAGCCCTTCCTAGCTGGGGGCCCCCTTTTGCCGTGCCAAGACTTGGGCTCTGCGGGAGCCTTTCACTCAATACTCCCTGCACAGCACGCCTGCCTCCTCAGAAAGCCTCTGGGCCCGGGCCCTGTCAGTCCGTCCTTCCTTCCGCTCACACGAAACCCCGTCCACATTTTTTCCCAGTGAAGTTCTTCCTCCCCAGCGCAGGCCGCTCTCCAGCCCGTCCAGCCCGGGACACAGTTGGCGTGTCTTTGCAGGCCAGCTGCGAGCATGCACGAGTGCCTTGGCCGCCGGTCCCTGGGGTTTGTGGCGGGCTCTCCCACACCCGCAGAACGCGTGTGCGTGTACATGCACCAACGCACAAAGACACACGGCAGAGGTGTGCACGCTCACACAGGTGTGAATCTATACTCACGTGGCTTGCACAAGCGTGGAGGCATCCAGCTAAGTGTGCGTTCATACAGACACCCGTGTAGATAGAGGCTTCTGTGTGTGTGTGTGTGTGTGTGTGTGTGTGTGTGTGTGTGTACAGCCGTGCACATTGACACAGGCACCTCATGTACGGACATCTGTTTGGGGGTGTCAGGACAGCACCGTGCCCCCTTGGGTAAGTTGCTCCGTCAGCCCGGGGCTGTCTTCCTATAATAACACCCCAAGAAAGGGGCTCTGGGGTCGCCCCTGTTACAGAGCTGTAGAGGATCTGGCACTGGGAGGGTGGTGAGGGGATTGCTGGGCTCCTGCCATAGTGGGGAGCCAGTGGGGGGCAGGTGGGCCTGCCTCCAAGCCCCCACATCTGCTGCTGGGGGCGAGGGAGGGCTGCCACTTGGTTCCTGCACTGCCTGTTTTAAGATGGTGATGCTGAGTGTGTGTGCGTGCGTGTGCGTGCGTGCTCATATGTGCTCATGCATACCTAGCAGTAGTGGGGCTTGAACCCGGGACCGTGCCCTCTTGATCGGCTCTTTTGGCTCAACGCTGGTGCTCTGCCACTTGAGCCACAGGGGGCCACACAAGGGCCCCCCCGCCTCCTCTAGGACAGCCCTTGACCTCTGTGGTGGACGCCATCCGGAAGTCAGGTGCCGGCCGGCAGTCCCGGATTTAGCTGGGCTCCGGGCCCGGTGCAGGTCTGCCCGTATACGCTGCCCTTGGCCGTTGGGGGTCACAGGCTGAGAATGCCAGGTGCCTGTGGGAGGGGGTTAGAGATCCCCCCGGAATCACTCCTGCAGTTCACGTCCTGCCCCAGCCTCCATTCTTCCTCTTCCTCTCCCCCTCCTCTCCCCCCTCCTCCTCCTCTTCCTCCTCCCTTCCCCTTTCTTCCCCCTCCCTCCTCCCTCCTCCCTCCTCTTCCCCCTCTCCTCCCCTGCCTTCTCCCCCTCCACCTTCTGTTTTACCCCCAGCAACCTTGGAAACAGAATCGCAAATATTTGGCCAAGCCAAGAGGAGCCTGTGCTTAAGCCCAAATGGGAAACACGATTCTCTTTGTTTTCAGTAAACACGCAGACAAGTTGGGGTGCTGTCAGCATCCGTGTCCCCTCTCCCCTGGCTCCGAGCAGCAGCATGCAGGACCCTCTCCCTCGAGTGGGCAGCCCAGCCTGGGCACGCGAGAGGCGAGGCCCACTGGACGGTGGGAGACAAAGGGCCAGGCCTTGCCCTGCAGCCTGGCCTCTCCTCCTCTCTTCCAGTGAGCATGGCGCAGGGAGGAATGTGTGTTTAAAAAGCTGGAGTAGCCGGGCGGGGTGGCTCACGCCTGTCATCCCAGCTACTCAGGGAGGCTGAGATCTGAGGCTCCCGGTTCAAAGCCAGCCCAATTAACCAGAACACCGGAAGTAGGGCTGTGGCTCCAGGAGTAGGATGGTAGCCTTGAGCGGAAGAGCTCAGGGGCAGCACCCCAGGCCATGAGTTCAAGCCCCACAACTGACAAAAAACAGCTGGAGTGACTGGTGGCCTTTTAACCTCTGACCCCCCAGTTTCAATTTGGAAAAAGTCTGGAACGTAGCTACCATGACTCTGGGCACGTGGTGGACGCTGGGTAATTTACATCAGGGCACACAAGAACCCAAGACCCCAGAGACCCCGAGGTCCCCTTCGGCCCTGTCCCTTCCCACGCTGGAGCTCTGGGGTGCCTTCAGGCCCATGGTCCCCCACCTGCATGATTCTGGGGTGCAGGCGGACCTGCTTTGTGCTGGCCGCCCCTCCCCCCACCTCAGAGAAATAGAAAAATGGAAGCCGGGGCTGTCAGCCCAGAGCAGGAGAGGCGGGGTGGGGGGTGGGGGGTGTTCTTCCTAATTAAGACAAGCTGGAGTGAACCCACCCCGGAAACAGGGCTCCCCGCACCCCTGCCTCCTGTCCACTGCTGTGGGGGTTGGGGGGCTTCTCCCTCCTTGAGCCTCCGATCCAGGCTGAGCTTCTAAGGGGCTTGGCTTGCAGGGCCTGGCTTGGTTGAGCCTGCCCAGCTGGGCTCAACCCATGGGGCCTGCAAGGCACCTGCCCCTGTGCCTCGGGTCAAAAGACGCCTCCCCCGCCCCCTTTGCTCAAAGAACAGGTCCTGGTGCTGCTGGCTGCAGTGCCAGCTCTGCCCGCTCCCGGCCACCTGGGGCTCTTCCAGAGCCGCCTCTGAGCCGCGCTGTCTGCCCTCCTGTCCCCCGTTCACGCTTTAATCGCACGTGATCTAAGTTCTCTGGCATTTTTAAGTGTAAAGTTTCTGACTTTCCCCATCTGATCCTGGCTCCGCACTGAGGGCAGCGGGGGGGGGGGGGGTGGTGGGATGAGTGTAGACGTAGGGGAGACTGGTCGGCAAAACCCCCCTGGCCTGGGCCCCCCAGTCCCCACCTGTCAGAAGGGGTGCTGTTAGTGGCATACGAATCACCCCTCCCCCCCCTTTGACTCCAACTCAGAGCCTTGTGCTCTCACCATAGATTTATGGCTCTACCACTTGAGCCAGGCTTCCAGCCTGACATTTTGCTGTTATATAGGAGATGGAGTCTAGAGGGACTTCATTCTGTCAAGCTGGCTTTGAACTTGGATCTTGTGATCTGCATGATCTTACTACATAGTCCAGGTTTGGCCTTGTGATTTTTCTGCCTCCATCGCTGTCTCCTGAGTTCAGGGATTACGAGTGCGTGCTGCTTGCTATGCGTGGCGTGTGTGCGTGCATGCATTTGCCAGTCCCAGGGTTTGAATTCAGGGCCTGAGCGCCGTCCCTGGACTTTCTCAAGGTTAGTGCTCTACCACTTGAGCCACAGCGCCACTTTCCAGTTTATTCTATGTATGTGGCACTGAGGAATTGAACCTGGGTCTTCGTGCATGCTAGGCAAGCACTCCACCACTAGGCCACACTCCAGGTCTTTGTGATGTGGTTTTCCTGTGTAGCCCAGACGGGTTTTAAACTTGAGATCCTCTTGGAAGTGGCTGTTACTAGAGGCTGAGGTTACAAGTGTACCCCACTAACCTGACTGGGAGGCGACCCACGGCCGAAAAGAAGGAGCAGCAGCAGTTGGTTGCCGTGCCAGGATGGAGCTGTCTGTGATAGGGAGTTTGAATTCAGGCTTCTGGCTTTCTCCTTCCCAAGTCAGGCCCTCGGCCTTTTGGGATTTAGTTATCTTGGGGGACCACAGTAACTGGCCACCACATCCCTCTGATTGATTGAGATGAGGTCTTGATACCTTGTTTCGCTTCATTTGTGGCCTGCTCTGGCTTTGAACTTCCATCTGTCTGAACTCTGTCTCCTGAGTGGCTGGGATCACGGGCCTGGTTGGCGGGCGTTTGACATACTCGTGTCCAACATTGAGTGGCAGCCCATCTGACCTAGACGCCGTGTTTGCTGGACTTTGTTCCTAGTTCTGTCCGGTCTCCACCCCCGATCCTGTTTCTTCTCTTCCTCACTTGATAGCTTCGCTGGGCTCCTGCTCTGCCCCTGCTGTGAGCCTGCAGTGGAGGAATGTAGCCTGGAGATGTCCGGAGTGGGGTGCATGCAGTGTGGCGTGCTGGTGGCTTGGGGAGCAGTGGCGTCCAGAGTTCTCAGGTTCCACCATCCCCTCGTAGGGAGGCCGGATGGAGCTGCAGGATTAGGGACCCCCCTCCCCGCCCCACCCGGGTCAGCGGGCTCCCAGAACTCAGGAAATACTTGTGTGCGGTGATCGTTTTTGGTGCAGGGACAGCTGGCAGGGCTGGAGGGGGGTGTGGGGCCCCCTTGAGGCCTGGACTCCGGTGGGGCCTCGCCCCTCCTCTCTGTCCTCCACCGATGGGCACTAAGCCTGTAGAGGCCTCGTATATGGAGACTACACCTAGTGGAACAGACTTTCCCCAGCCAAGTTCCTGGCCGCTCTGCCTTGTGCTGTCGGGTCACAGAGGGTGGGGAGTGGGGGAGGGGAGGGCCCAGGCTTTGTGTGTGCCAGTCCTCGAACTTGAACTCAGGGCCTAGATTCTGTCCCTGAGCTCTTTTGCTGAAGGCTGGCATTCTGCCACTTGTACCACACCTCCACTGCCAGATTCTTTTTGTTTTGTTTTGTTTTTTGCTGGTTCATTGGATGTAAGAGTCACAGACTTTTCTGCCTGGGCTGGCTTTGAACCATGATCCTCAGATCTCAGCCTCCTGAGTTGCTGGGAGGGAGGACAGGCGGAAGACACCGGCGCCCTGAATTGAGCAGAGGTTTTCTTTATGAGGACATCCAGAATTCCCATCTCTGGGTGGGTTGGCGGTCACTGCCATTGGTGGGGTCTGACTTCAGGGGCGTCTAAGTGACCTGTGTCAATTGTGACCCTCAAGGAGTCCCTCCCCCCCCCCCAGGCTCCAGGAATCAGCTCGAGGGGGGCTCCAGGTCTCTGAAGCATCCAGCCATCTTCGCCTGGGCAGGCCTTGGCGTTCAATCCAATTCCAGCCATCTCAGCCGCAGCCTGAAGCATAATGTGCTTTTTTTTTAAAATTATGATTTCCATTAAACTTCAATGTAGGAGACATTGAGATTTTAATTTGTCACGTGCTCGGGCCTTGAAAGCGGCCACACTGTCTTTTTCACACACACACACCACACACACACACACACACACACACACACACACGCTTCCCATTTTGCAGCTCCCACTAATTTGGGAAGGATTTCTTATTACTGATTAATGAGGTTTGACTAAGAATAGGATCAAAAGCCTAGCCCCGTCCATTCCTCAGAGATCGTCTCATCGCCTCTCTTGAGTGATGGGAAGCACGTGCTGTGGACGGGCAAGCGGGGTTTGGGTAGGGCTCCGTCTGTCCCTTTGTCTGGGAGAGGGCTGGGGTGGGGGGGTGGACGGCAGGGAAGGACCGTGTACGTACTCCTTCCCACTGGGCTTGGCCCCCCCATGTGGCCTAACTTCCTCCCGGTAGGCCACACCCCTCCACATGGCAGAGGGAGCTACAGGTTAGGGGTCAGAGGTGCCCAGGGGTTTCTGGGGGCATTTTGGGGGTACCGGGGAGGATCCAGGGTATCAGGGGGTATCTGCTGAGGTCTTGAACAAGGCCTCTCCCTAGTTTTCCTCCCCCATGTGGGGGGATTAGCTCCCAGCCCTGTGCACCAGCGCAGATGGCAAGTAAAAAGGGCGCATCACCCCTCACCCCGACCCCGAAGCCGCCTCGTCCCGTCCATCTCATTCCTGGAGCTGCCAAGGAATGTTCCAGAGCTCCTGACCCACTCAGGCCCTCCTCCCCAGGTCTCAGTGTTTCCCACGGAGACGGGCGTTGCAACGTTTTCCATTTCCGGCCAGCTGGACGTGGAAAGACAGACTGACAGGTGTGTCCAGGTTGCAATCTCCATATAGCGCATTCTTAGGGGGCAAGGAGGGGTGTGGGGGGATCCTCTTCAGACTCCAGACACATCGTTTACCAAGGAACGTTCCCAGCTCCTTCCCTCCAGACCCTCATGTGGAAATGGCGGTGCTGGCAAGGACGTGGAGTTGGGTGGATCTCTGGGTGTGGGCTGTGGGGACCCCTCAGCTCAGCACTCATGTCAGGGCAGGTGGCTCCGTCCCCTCCTGGCCTTGGGGCTCCTTGCTAGACCATTGATCAGCATTTCACGGTACCAGGAGCGGGGTCTGGGCGCCCCCTCGGGGAACGCTGGCATCTGAGTGGCGCTCTCAGTCACCTCCAGACGCCACGGCCTCCGCCGGTGGGAAGGCGGGCGACGGAGCCGTGAGCTGTGTCCTCTAGGGGATAAGGAGGAGAAAAGGCCCTAGTGATTCCGCTCACACGCACTTTTTCATTTCAAATCCTTTCTTTTGATGGCACTGGGATTTGGGATTTGAACTCGTGAACAGGCACCTCCGTCGCTGAAGCCCAGGCACCCCAGCCCTTTCATTCTTCTCTTGTTTCTCAAGTAGTCTTGTGTGTCCCAGGTTGAGGCTTGACCCCTCTCAAGTAGCCCTCAATATGGGGTCCAGCTTTCTACTGTGTGGGAGGAAGGGTCTCCTCAACTTGTGTGCCCAGCCTGGCCTCCAGCCACGAGCCTCTCCATCTCTGCCTCCCAATGATCACTGGCGTGAGCCACTGCACTCAGGCCTGTCACCTCGGTTGAGTCCACGGCAGCCGAAGCCACGAAAGTTGCTGTGTAAGCCAGTTCAGCGTTTATTCACAATCGTGAATTAGTCCTGGGAATGTTCTAGGCCTTTGGGAGATCTGACACAGATCTGTCTAGAAAGAATAGCCCTCACATCTTCAGGTACCAGAGCTCAGGGGCAGCACCCAGGCCCTGAGTTCAAGCCCCAGGATTATCACGAGAGGCTGGGGCGGGGCGGGGGGGTGGAGAAAGAGAGAGGGGTATTTTAAGTGGAGCTGTGACTCACATGGTAGAATGCCAGCCTTGAGCAAAAAGCCAAGTGAGAACCCAAGGCCATGAGTTCAAGTCCCCATCCCAATACAAGGAAGAGATGTGTCCCAGAGGCCAGGGAGGGGGGGGGGACAGGTGACATTCGGCTTCTCCCCTTTGCTGTAGGCCTCTGGCTATGGAGGGGGCGGTCCCAGGTCCTGATGGAGAGTGACAGGGACGACCCCCACCTCCAGTCTCTTCTGTCCCCCCTGCTCTGAGGAGGTGTGGCTGCTGCTTCTCTGATGTGGTTTTTCCTGGGAGCGTGGAGGAATGAGAGTTATTCGCTAGGTTTTTCCACTGAGGAATGTGTGATTTGAGCGCGGCCGGGCCCAGCGTGCCCCGCATTCCTCTCCCGAGGGACAGTGGCTTTAGACAGGAACTCTGGGAGCTGGAAATAGGACTTGGGGAGGCCTGGGGGGATTTGATTGTTTGTGGCAACCCCACAGCCACCATCCTGCCTTCCTCCTGGACCCAGAGATGCCACAGACAGACAGGCACCTCACAAAGTCATCTAGGAAGGAAGGGACTGTGTCCATGCCCCCGACGCCTGGCCTCGGTGACCCCTGCCCCGTAAGGCCCCGCACCTGCTTGCCTCACCTGTCTCTGTCGCTAACAGCTCTCTTCTGCGGGCTTCCTGTGGAATTCGAGGTCCCTCTGAAGGGAAACTGGGGCCCAGGCCCTGCACTGCAGCTCGGGGCCTTCAGATACACGAGGCAGCACGGCGGCCGTAGGGAAGGCGGAGGCTGCTGGCGGGGGAAGAATTCTGTTAATGGATAAAATGATTGTTGCACTGGGGAATTGATTTTTCTTCGATCGAACGGATCAGATCATTCTGTGCCAGACTCACACCAGGCGAGTTTTTACTTTTTAAAGCCAACATGGATGGCGTTCAGCCATCGATAAGTAGTGGATATCTAAGCCAGGTGCCAGCCTTCAGGGAGCGACAGGTTGCGTGCCTGGAGAGAGCTTTGTTCCTGGGTCCAGCAGCCCAGGTTCCAGCCCTCTTGTGAGTGCTGCATGTCACCCCTACAGATGTGGGGGGGCCACCCTTCCAGGTGTGACTCACCACAGCGCTGCATCCAGGTCTGTCTGTGTCACAAAGCCACACGTTTTCTCCCCTCTCCTCCTTCCCTCCCTTTCTCTCCCTCCCCAGCCCCTGCCTTCAGGCCAGATTTGTGCATTTCTTCTATTTTTTTTTCCAGCAGAATTTTTTTTATTAAAGAATTTATTAACATTGATTTTTACATCATATTTCAAATGACAAGTTTAACAAGCAAGTGTTCAAGAGGGAATCTCTATTTACAATCACTGGGACTTAGTTCTTAGAACTTAATCCAAATTAGGCTAAGGGTTTGTATGCCATAGAAACATATTAATTTATGAAATAGAACATTATGTCTATATAATCATAGGTTTTTATGTCTATAAAGTCATGTTTACATTTTCATTACCATGTCCATAGCATTGAGTATGCAAATATTGAGTCCTTGCTCTTGTACTCTTTGGATACTATTAAGGATACTATGAGCATTTTGTTCCTTAGGTCTTGACTTGTCATTTCTATTTTTTTTTCCAGTCCTGGGCTTGAACTCAGGACCTGAGCACTGTCCTTGGACTTTCTCAAGGCTGGAGCTCTACCTCTTGAGCCTCAGCACCACTTCTGCCTTTTTTCTATGTATGTGGTACCGAGGAATTGAACCCGGGTCTTCGTGCATGCTAGGCAAGCATTCTACCACTAGGCCAAACTCCTGGCCCAATTTCTTCTATTTTTAAAGCATGTTCTCTTGACCCACTGAGCCTATTTCACAACCCACGGGTGGATCGCAACCCACAGTGGGTGTGGGAGGCCAGAGCCAATGGAAACGCCAGTGGAGGGATTCCCCAAGGCAGAGACACTCTCCTGTGACCAGGTTCTTTAGTTCTGGAGCTGGCCCCCACTTTTTCCTGGTTGCTGACACCCCCTGAGCCAGCAGGGGCTTCAGCCAGGTGCTCTGTGATTGGACCGGGCCGCTCTGGAGCCAGCCGGGTCTTCCCGGATCTTTCCTCGGAACGTGGGGTCTTGTCTTGGGTTAATAGAAGGTTATTCTTCCTGATAAAATGCTCATCAGAGCCCTGGTTTATGAGCTCCCTAATTTGCTCAGCATCGTTCAGTAAGTGCTTTGAGGTTGAGCCAGTTAGCAAATCGAGCGATTAGGTGTATCCGTGACCCAGGGCTGGAGTTGGGAGATGGGTGTCTCTCCCGCTGGGTGCACCCCGGTGGCGCATGCCAGCCATCCCAGCTACTCAGAGGCTGAGAAAGGTGGGTGCCCTGCCCTCAAGGGGTTCAAGCCTGGAAAAAGCTGCTCCAGAGTTGCCTGCGAGCCTAGGAAGGAAGCTAGGAGGAGAGGAAGTCAGTGAGGAGGTGAGGTTTGACTTGGGTTTTGCCGGATGTGTAAGAGTTTGAGTGGAAGAACTTGACAAATGTAGACAGGTTTTGTTCCGAAGGACCTTGGAAGGAGTTTAGAATAACACCCGACTGGTTGTTTTTGTTTGTTTGTTTAAGTTGGGGAAACAAAATCACGTATATTTTGGAAAGATAATTGTGGGATCAAATGTGGTTGTGGGAGAGAAGGAGGGTGGAGAGGCCTGGGGTCCCCTGGTGGCCTGTTCTGTGGGCACAGGGAGCAGAAAGGGTCCAAGAAGTCTCTGTAGGCCTCCAATGTGCAGAACCATGTTGGCGCTTAGGCCATTAACTTTCTTGGAACCCCTTTAGTTTTAGTAGCACGTGAGTGAACTCTTTCTCTCCTGTCTCTCTTCTCTCATTCTCCTGTTTGCACTGGATCCCAGCAGTGGATGCTTGTGCTAGCTTTCCACCCATCCACCCATCCACCCATCCATCCATCCATCCATCCATCCATCCATCACCCCATCTACCAAATCCACCCACCCATGCATTCATTGATCTATCCACCCATCTACCCACCTACCCACCCATCCATCCATCCATCCACCTGCCCACCCATTTATCCATCCATCTCTCCATCCATCTACCTACACATCCACCCACCCATCCATCCACCTGCCCACCCATTTATCCATCCATCTCTCCATCCATCCATCCATCTCCCTACACATCCACCCACCCATCCATCCACCTGCCCACCCATTTATCCATCCATCTCTCCATCCATCCATCCATATATCCATCCATCTCTCCATCCATCCATCCATCTCTCCATCCATCCATCTCTCCATCCATTCATCTACCTACACATCCACCCACCCATCCATCCACCTGTCTACCCATTTATCCATCCATCCATCCATCCATCCATCCAACATCCATCCACCCATCCATCCTCCTATCTATCCATTTATCCATCCATCTCTCCATCCATCCATCCATCTCTCCATCCATCCATCCACCCACCTACACATCCACCCACCCATCCATCCACCTGTCTACCCATTTATCCATCCATCCATCCATCCATCCATCCATCCATCTATCCAACATCCATCCACCCATCCATCCTCCTATCTATCCATTTATCCATCCATCTCTCCACCCATCCATCCATCCATCCATCCATCTACCTACACATCCACCCACCCATCCATCCACCTGTCCACCCGTTTATCCATCTCTCTACTCATCCATCCACCTACCCATCCACCCACCCATTCTTCCTCCTGTCCACTCATTCATCCATCCATCTCTCTACTCATCCATCTACCTACCCATCCACCCACCCATTCATCTCCTGTCCATCCATTTATCCATCCATCTCTCCACCCATCCACCCACCCATTCATCTACCTGTCCACCCATTGATCCATCCACCCACCTGTCTACCCATTTATCATCCATCTACCAATCCATCCATCCATCTATCCATCTACTTACACATCCACCCCCTCACCCCGTTCATCCACCTGTCCACCCATGTATCCATCCATCTCTCCACCCATCCACCTACCTACCCTGCTGGGCTTACTGAGTAGCAGGCCCAGGCTGAGGGAGACTTGACGTGAGCCCTGTTCCATGTGGCTCACGGGTCTGCATCTGCATGCCAAGACAAAAGGTGTCCAAGGGTGCTGTTGGGATGGATCTGGTGCGTCCCTGGGGCAGGGGCTTCCGGAGGAGAGGGCTGGAGGGAGCCTCTGGCCTGGTGGATCTGAAACTGGGCCAGTTGCCTGAGGAGCCTCTGTGCCCGGGAGCACAAGCTAATTGAAGCCTAGGATAGGGCAGGAGGAGAGCTGAGCAGAGAGCCAGGCACCATCCCGGGGGCTGCGACAGCCAGTCAGGAGTGGAGAGGACGGGCTTGGTGGACAGAGGACGTGGAGGAGAGGGGGGCTGGCACTGGGCCTGGCAGGCACCTCCTGCCCTGGGCTCTGCAGGGTTATTAGCGCGAACCGGAGAGCAGACAGAGGCAGAGTCTGGACGGTCCGTGCTCCACTCACCTGCCCGGGATGGAGAGAAGGCTCTAGAAGGCTCCCAAAGTGGTGCCTTCCCTCTCTCTACCCCCTCATTTCTCTTCATTAGGCTCCTTTGTGAGTGCTGACATCCCCTTCTGCAGGTAGGATAGGGACAACTGGGGGCTGAGGATCGTGGTTCAAAGCCAGCCTAGGCAGGAAAATCTGTGTACCACCAAAAAACCGGAACTGGTACTGTGGCTCAAGGTGGTAGAGCCAAAGTTCACAGACACACCAGAGCATGCGTCTGTACACGTATGTGCGAGGACTGCCGTGCAGTGCAGTGGAGAATCTACTTTTTCTTTTCTTCGTTTTCTTTTTTTTTTTTGGCTTGTCATCGGTCCAGGGGCTTGAACTCAGGGCCTGAGCACTGTCCCTGAGCCTCTTTGTGCTCTACCATTTTGAGCGCCAGCGCCACGTCTGGCCTTTTCTGAGGAGCTCATTGGAGGTAAGAGTCCCATGGGCTTTGAATGCACGGTCCTCAGATCCTCAACTAGTCTGGAACTGGCTGCACAGAAGCTCGTGGCCGCTGCCCCCGCGGGCCTCTCCATTCTCCGCTCTTCAGTCTCAGTTTTGGTGTCCAGTGATGTCAACAGAAACGTAGCCACGGCGACAACTCATGAGGCTAGCTCATGGCCAAATGGCTCTTTATTTTTGGACGCTGGTCCTAGGGCTTGAATGCTCGGCTCTCAGCCTCCTGAGTAGCTGGGACGACAGGCGTGGACATCCATGCCTGGCCGTGAAGTGTGGCTGTGAAACCAGTCAGTGCTGGGTGTGTATGTGGGGGAGGGGACGGGACTCAGTGGCCAGAACGGACCCCCTCCTCAGCGTGCATTCTGTCATGGGGCACCTGGAGAGTAAGGAAGGATTCTGTGGGCTCTCACTGGAGGGTCCAGGGCTGGCCGGCTGGGGCTAGGTGTCCACTTTGCTGTGGACCCTGGGGGGACGGGGGTGTCACATTCAGAAATGGAATCTGGTGGGCTTTTCCCATCTGTGGTGGGGGTGGCGGCGGCGGCGACGGCGGTGGCTGGAAGGGTGTGAACTGGCAGTTTCCGGGCCCTGCAGAGCAGGGCCAGCAGTGGGGTGACCCATCACCCACCGGGGGCTCCCCAGGTCAGATTCCATAGTGAATCAGCTTCTCTCCTTCCTACCCGGGCCACTGGCCTGCTCTGTACTCCTGCCCGGCCCGCAGGGCTTAAAATAGCAGTGTGAGCTGGCCTCCGTGAACGCAGGGGCCGGCCCGGCCCTGCTGACCCTGGACGCCGGGGCCCAGAGCGCCCCGACACCTCATTCATTCATCTGTGCCTTCAAGATGTATGGAGTAGGCTGGGCGCCAGCGCTCACGCCTGCCGTCCCAGCTCCTGGGGAAGCTGAGATCCCAGGCTCGCCGCCCAGAGCCAGCCGGGACAGGAAAGTCTGTGGGGTTCTTACATCCACTTGGGCAGCAAAAAGTCGCAAGTGGAGTTATGGATGGTTCAAACGGTAGAACACCAGCCTTGAGAGGAAAAGAGACGGCAAGCACTCAGGCCCTGGAGTTTAACCCTTAGTACTGAGACACGCACACGCACACGCACACACAGTGAATTCTCTTGGCCATGGGCAGTGCCGCCCCGATCCTGGCTTTTCTACTCCTAAGAATCCCCCCAGAGGCCCGACGGGCCTGGGTGAGCACTGTGGAAATCCACAGGGCCTGTGAGATGGTGGGTTTGAACACGGTCTTCTGGTGGAGGATGTATCATTCATTCATTCATTCCTGCATTCATTCATTCTACGTGCGTGCATTCATTCATTCTGTGCGTATTCATTTGTTCATCCACTTGTCCGTGTATCCATTCAGTCAGCTCCTGTGTCCTGTGTCCTGGGCTCAAACAACCACAAGTCTCCTGCCCAGGTGGCCAAGCTGGACTTTGATGTGCTCAGCCTCCCGAGTGGCTGGGATGCCAGGCGGGAGCCACGGTGCCCAGCATCTCCCCCTCCTTAACTGTAGACATCACTGCTTTAGTCGCCTTATGACCTTTTCTTCCTCCTCCTCTTCCTCCCCCCCTTCCCCCCGCCCCCGTAGCTTCCAGGCCGGGTGGACTGGGAGGGGACGGGCAGGCAGGAGAAGGGCCCCGGCCTGAGGCCGGCTGGATGCTGGGTCAGCTGGCGTGCATCGTGGGCCTGGCCTGCATCCTCCACGGCGCCTCACGAAGATTGGATTTGCTGGGTCAGTACATTTCCGCTGGTGCATAGCAATAAACCGCCTGCTCTGTCACCCTCTGCCTTATCTCGCCCTCCGCCAGCCACCTGCCCTCCCAGATAAGTACCGCGACAAATGCCTCCCTTCTCCTCCCGGGCCCACCGTCCCCCACTGCGCCTCCCATGCTCAGGCCCCCTCACCGCCCTGAGGAGGAAAGATGGGGCTACTTGGGGATTTGGGATGCGGGGCTGGGGGCGGCAGGTTCAAACCACACCTCTATCTAGGGCCCAGCTCCTGGGGCCACTCGCACTCAAGCCCCATGAAGAGATTCTTTTCCTGCAGGACTGGAAGTCCTTCCTTCCCTCCCTCCCTCCCTCCCTCCCTCCTTCCCCCCTCTCTCCTGCCTTCCTTCCTTCTTCCTCCCTCCCTTTTTCCCTTCTTTCTCCCTCCCTCCCCCCTTTCTCCCCTTCTTCCTTCCTCCCTCTTCCCTGGAGGAAGCCCCCCTCCCTTTGCCACATACCCTCACCCCTGCACCTCCTCCACGGAAGCAAACCCCAGGTCAGGAGCAGCCCCTAAGCCATGTGCTTACCCGCAGCTCTTTCCCTGCCGCCCTGCCTAGCTAGACTTCATGAGTGTTTTCCAGGTGTCCCCCTGCTCCTCTAGCCAGGGACCCCCCCCCCCCGCCCTGTTCATGAGCAGTGGAAGCACTTCCTGGAGAGTCAGGACCCGTGGGGTGGGGTGAGGGGGTGCGGGGCTCCCCTCTGGTGCCTGCTAGCTTTGTTCACCTCCAAGGGAGAGGGGCAGGGGAGGCAGGCCTGAGGAGGTGGGGGGCTGTGTCACACACACACCCTGGGGTGCCCCCAGCTTCCCAGTGTCCAAGTCCTGAAACAGGACGGGCGTGCGCCCTGCTCCCCACGGTGCCTGGCACCCTGAGAGGGTGTTAGACCAGGACCCGGGCGTGGCTGTCCAACACCGCTCAGCAGACCGGAGACCTTGAGTTCAAATCCCAGTACCCCCCACCCTCCAAAAACGACTCCATCGGACTGGAAGATTCCCAAGGGAGACAAATGACCCAAAACGGCCATTCCTATGTCTAGGGGGTGGTTGGGAAATTAATTCATTTTGTGCTGATCCTGGGGCGTTATCCTTGAGCTTTTTCTCCTTTCTGGCTTTTGGCTGGTTAGTTGAAGGGAAGAGACTTTCTTGCCCAGGCTTGGCTTTGAACCATGATCCTCAGATCTCAGCCCCCCCCCCCAGAAGCCGAGGTTCAGGGACCCTGGAGTCATTAGGGGGGGCCTTGAGGCCCAGGGACCCCGGAGTCAGGAGGGGGGCTTTGAGGTCCAGGGACCCGGAGTCAGGGGGGGGCCTTGAGGCCCAGGGACCCCGGAGTCAGGGGGGGGCCTTGAGGCCCAGGGACCCAGGGACCCGGAGTCAGGGGGGGGGGGCCTTGAGGTCCAGGGACCCAGAGTCAGGAGGGGGGCCTTGAGGCCCAGGGACCCGGAGTCAGGGGGGGGCCTTGAGGTCCAGGGACCCGGAGTCAGGGGGGGGGCCTTGAGGCCCAGGGACCCCGGAGTCAGGAGGGGGGCCTTGAGGCCCAGGGACCCCGGAGTCAGGGGGGGGCCTTGAGGCCCAGGGACCCAGGGACCCGGAGTCAGGGGGGGGGCCTTGAGGTCCAGGGACCCGGAGTCAGGGGGGGGCCTTGAGGCCCAGGGACCCCGGAGTCAGGGGGGGGCCTTGAGGCCCAGGGACCCAGGGACCCGGAGTCAGGGGGGGGGGGCCTTGAGGTCCAGGGACCCAGAGTCAGGAGGGGGGCCTTGAGGCCCAGGGACCCGGAGTCAGGGGGGGGCCTTGAGGTCCAGGGACCCGGAGTCAGGAGGGGGGCCTTGAGGCCCAGGGACCCCGGAGTCAGGGGGGGGCCTTGAGGCCCAGGGACCCCGGAGTCAGGGGGGGGCCTTGAGGCCCAGGGACCCAGGGACCGGGAGTCAGGAGGGAGGGCCTTGAGGCCCAGGGACCCCGGAGTCAGGAGGGGGGCCTTGAGGTCCAGGGACCCAGGGACCCGGAGTCAGGAGGGAGGGCCTTGAGGTCCAGGGACCCGGAGTCAGGGGGGGGCCTTGAGGCCCAGGGACCCCGGAGTCAGGGGGGGGCCTTGAGGCCCAGGGACCCAGGGACCCGGAGTCAGGGGGGGGGGCCTTGAGGTCCAGGGACCCAGAGTCAGGAGGGGGGCCTTGAGGCCCAGGGACCCGGAGTCAGGGGGGGGCCTTGAGGTCCAGGGACCCGGAGTCAGGGGGGGGCCTTGAGGCCCAGGGACCCAGGGACCCGGAGTCAGGGGGGGGGGGGCCTTGAGGCCCAGGGACCCGGAGTCAGGGGGGGGCCTTGAGGTCCAGGGACCCGGAGTCAGGGGGGGGCCTTGAGGCCCAGGGACCCCGGAGTCAGGGGGGGGCCTTGAGGCCCAGGGACCCCGGAGTCAGGAGGGGGGCCTTGAGGCCCAGGGACCCCGGAGTCAGGGGGGGGCCTTGAGGCCCAGGGACCCCGGAGTCAGGAGGGGGGCCTTGAGGCCCAGGGACCCCGGAGTCAGGGGGGGGCCTTGAGGCCCAGGGACCCCGGAGTCAGGGGGGGGCCTTGAGGCCCAGGGACCCGGAGTCAGGGGGGGGCCTTGAGGCCCAGGGACCCCGGAGTCAGGGGGGGGCCTTGAGGCCCAGGGACCCGGAGTCAGGGGGGGGCCTTGAGGCCCAGGGACCCGGAGTCAGGGGGGACCTGGCGCTGCGGCGGAAACCCCTCCCCCGGCCTCCGTCTGCGGAGGACCTCGGAGCCCACCGGGACCGTTCCCAGGGGCTGCGGTCTCGGGTGGGCCCTGAGCCGGGAAGGGGCTCCGGGGGTGAAGCCAGGCCGGGCCCCGCCTGGGCCCCCGCCCCCCGCTCCCGGGCCCGGTCACCTGCGCCCTGCGGTGTCCCGGCCCGGCTGGGGCCCGAGGTCCTGGTCCGCCCGGAGGTGGAGGGGGGAGCTCAGCCCTGCGGGAGGGCCGGGCAGGGGGTCGGGGCCACCCCGGGGACCCCGGGGACCCCGGGCCGCTGGCCTGCGGGGCCGCGCGTGCGCCGTGGGCGCTGCGGGGAGGGGGCGGGGCCTCCGCGGGACCCTCGTGCGCGGCGTCCTTCCGCGCCCCGCCCCTCCCGCCCCGCCCCGCCCCCCCGGCCCGGAGCCCTTGACATTTGCCGGGCGCGAGGCCCGGATCCTGGGAAAGACGCGGAGGGGGCGGGGCGGGGCGGGAGGGGCGGAGCCCGCGCCGCGCACCCCGCGCGCCCATTGGCGGCCGCGGCCGGGGGCGGGGCCTCGGGGGGCGGGGCCGGGGGCGGGGCCAGGCCGGCCGGCGGCCCCGGCGGGGCCGGGCGGGATTTCTCACAGCGCGAGCCCCGCGGTGCCGTCGCCGCCGGTCCGCGGCTCTCCCGCCCCGCCGCCCGCCCGCCCGCCCGTCCTCCCGCCGAGCCGAGGAGGAGGAGGAGGAGGAGGAGGAGGAGCAGGCGCGCCCGGGCGAGCCGCGCGCCCCGCCGCCCCGCCGCCCCGCCGCCCGGCCCGGGAGCGATGCCCCCCGGCCCCCGCGCCGCCCCGGCCCGCGGCGAGCATGGAGAAGTCGAGTAGCGAGGACTCGATCCGCCGCAGCCCGTCGCTGGACAGCAAGGACTCGGAGGCGGCCGCGCCGTCGGGCCCGGGCCGCCCCGCCGGCCGCGGCTTCAGCGCCGGCGCCTTCTACGGCTCGGCGGGCGCGCGGGGCCCCGGCCGCCCCGGAGCCGCGGCCGCCCCGGGCCCGGCGGGCGGCGGCGGCGGAGGCCGCGGCAAGTACGTGGTGTTTTACCTGGACCTGTCCTTTGTGTTCCTCCTAGAATTCAAGAAGTGCAGCATGGCGCGGGGCTGCCTCTGCTGCCTCAAGTACGCGATGTTCCTCTTCAACCTGGCCTTCTGGGTGAGTGCGCGCCGCCGCCGCCGCCGGGCCTCCCCCTGCGCCCCCTCCTCCTCCATCCCCTCCTCATCCTCCCCTGCTCCTCCTCCTCCTGCTCCTCCTCCTCTTCCTCCCCCTGCTCCCCCTGCTCATCCTCTCATCCCCTCCTCATCCCCTCCTCATCCTCCCCCTGCTCCTCCCCTCCTCCTCCTCCTCTCCCTCCTCATCCCCTCCTCCTCCTCCCCCTGCTCCTCCTGCTCCTGCTCCTCCTGCTCCTCCTCTCCCTCCTCATCCCCTCCTCATCCCCTCCTCATCCTCCTCCTCCTGTTCCTCCTCATCCCCTCCTCATCCTCTCCTCCTCCTCCTGCTCCTCCTCATCCCCTCCTCATCCCCTCCTCATCCTCCTGCTCCTCCTCTCCCTCCTCATCCCCTCCTCATCCCCCCCTCCTCCTGCTCCTCCTCTCCTTCCTCATCCCCTCCTCATCCCCTCCTCATCCCCTCCTCATCCTCCTGCTCCTCCTCTCCCTCCTCATCCCCTCCTCATCCCCTCCTCCTCCTGCTCCTCCTCTCCCTCCTCATCCCCTCCTCATCCCCTCCTCTTCCCCTCCTCCTCCCCCTGCTCCTCCTCTCCCTCCTCATCCCCTCCTCATCCCCTCCTCCCCCTCCCCCTGCTCCTTCTCCTGCTCCTCCCCCTCCCCTCCTCCTCCTCATCCCCTCCTCATCCTCTCCTCCTCCTCCTCCTGCTCCTCCTCATCCCCTCCTCATCCCCTCCTCATCCTCCTGCTCCTCCTCTCCCTCCTCATCCCCTCCTCATCCCCCCCTCCTCCTGCTCCTCCTCTCCTTCCTCATCCCCTCCTCATCCCCTCCTCATCCCCTCCTCATCCTCCTGCTCCTCCTCTCCCTCCTCATCCCCTCCTCATCCCCTCCTCCTCCTGCTCCTCCTCTCCCTCCTCATCCCCTCCTCATCCCCTCCTCTTCCCCTCCTCCTCCCCCTGCTCCTCCTCTCCCTCCTCATCCCCTCCTCATCCCCTCCTCCCCCTCCCCCTGCTCCTTCTCCTGCTCCTCCCCCTCCCCTCCTCCTCCTCATCCCCTCCTCATCCTCTCCTCCTCCTCCTCCTGCTCCTCCTCATCCCCTCCTCATCCCCTCCTCCTCCTCCTGCTCCTCCTCTCCCTCCTCATCCCCTCCTCCTCCTCCCCCTCCTCATCCCCTCTTCCTCCTCCCCCTCCTCATCCCCTCCTCCTCCTCTCCCTCCTCCTCCCCTCCTCCTCCTCCCCCTGCTCCTCCTCTCCCTCCTCATCCGCTCCTCTTCCCCCTCCCCTCCTCCTCCTCCTGCTCCTCCTCCCCCTCCTCCTCCTCCTCCCCCTCCTCCTCCTCCCCCTGCTCCTCCTCCTGGTCCTCCTCCTCTTCTTCCTCTCCTCCTCCCCCTCCTCCTCCTCCTGGTCCTCTTCCTCCCCTACTCCTCCTCCTCCTCCTCCTCCCCTACTCCTCCTCCTCCTCCTCCTCCTCCTCCTCCTCCTCTTCCTCCTCTTCTCCCCCTCCTCCTTCCTCTCCTCCTCCTCCTCTTCCTTCTTCCTCCTTCTCCTCCTCCTCCTCCTCCTCCTCTTCCTCTTCCCTCTCCTCCTCCTTCTCTCCCCTCTCCTCCTCCTCTCCCTCCTTCCTCCTCCCCTCCTCCTCCCTCTCCTCCTTCTCCTCCTCTTCCCTCCTCCTCCTCCCCCTCTTCCCCATCCTCCTCCTCCTCCCTTCTTCCTCCTCTTCCTCCTCCCCTCCTCCTCCTCCTCCCCTCCCACCCCGTGCACACTCCTTGGGGGAAGATTTCTCGCGGGAAGCCTCTCAGGAGCCCAGCAAAGTTTGCCCGCATAGGGAAACCCACGCGCAGGTGCCCGGCCCGGGGCTCTGCAGCAGTGGGCACGGGGGCCTCTGGTGTCCTGGGGCTGCACCGGGGCTGGGGGCACATGAGGAGGGGAGTGGAGGGGGCCAGGCCTCCCCATCCGGTGACGGCCTCGCTGCGTTTGAGGGATTGCAGTGGACGGGGCAG
This sequence comes from Megascapheus bottae, assembly GCF_031878675.1. Lineage (NCBI taxonomy): Eukaryota > Metazoa > Chordata > Mammalia > Rodentia > Geomyidae > Megascapheus > Megascapheus bottae. The sequence goes on from NC_143545.1 coordinate 1,286,696, forward strand.
CAAGCCTCGTCCTTGCTGAGCTAGTTTTTTGTCTCTCCCGTCATCTTCCTAGAGGAAAGACTGAGGAATCCCGGAGTATGCACCTCCTCCCCGGGGTGGGGTCTGGAGGCTCGCACAAGAGGCGCTTAGGGAAATGGGATGGAAAAGTTGGTTGGAGCCATCATCTCTCTGGGGGTCCCTGCCCAGATGGGTCAGCGCAGATGTCTGGCGCGGCCCCTCGGGTCTGTCCTGCCGCTGGAGGCTGGCCAGCTCTCCACGCCTGGCCCCGGGGGCGGGGGGGGGCGAGCAGGACACACTGCTAGCCCGAAAACCGTGTGCACTCGTGTCGGGCTTTTGTGTGCATCTGGACACTTTCCCTGAGAAACTTTTGGGGGTGCCCGGGTGTGTAGAAGAGGGGTGACCTTCCCGTAAAAGGAGATATTTCCCCCACCCCTTGGTGAGACAGAGGAAGCCGGTCTGTGTGGTCTGAATTAGACTCTTGTGTGACCTTGGGTTACTTAAGTTTGGGGCTCTGCAATGTACAGCCGGGCTGAGAGGGGACCCCCCCTCACCGCCATAGCTGGGTGTGCCTCTTATCTCTTCCAAAGAGTTTGTGGCCGGGATGAGTGGAGCGTCGGCCCTGGCAGGCCAGGCCGCTGCTGTGAGGCTGTGCCCTGCGGTGGGCTGGGGCTTTGGGGGGGGGGCGAGGAAGACCGGGGAGCTCTCTAGGAATGACAAGAATGGTTTTGTGGCTTCCGCCCCACCACTCCTGCGCCAGCATCTGTCAGCGGTGTCGCCTTCCCTGTGCCCGGGGCCACGTGGATGCTGGCGCTCTGATGCATGCGGCCTCTTCTCTGACCTTTTTCTGTAGTTGCAGTGTTTGTCCCCCCCCCCTTTCTTCTTGGCTCCACTCCCCACCTCCTGTCAGTACGGGGACCCCAGGGTCTGCTCCTTGTCCTGCCTGCCTCAGTGACTGGGGTGGAGGGGGGCGCTCTCCCCACCCCCACCCCGCCCCCTGCTGGCCTCAGGTGGAACGACTGCCCGGAGCCCCCAGGTGGCTCCAGCGTGGAGGGGACCTGCTAGGCACTGGGGCAGGTGGCTGTGCCCTGCTCGCTGCCCGGGCCTACGGTCGTGTGTCTGCTGCGGGTGGATGCGTGGGGTTAGGGCCGCGAGTCCGTGCGGTGCGGTGTGGTGGGTAGGGGGTTCCGAACTCGAGTCCCCAGAACAACGGGGCGTGCCAGCTGTGAAAGCGCCTGTGACAAAGACACAGAGCCTCTGGTCTCAGGAGCGAGGGGCCGAGAGGCTTTTCCTCTGCGGTCTGTCCTCGTATAAGGCGCCAGCTGGGCTGTCAGCGGAGGAGTTGATCCCTAACTGTCCCGATCCTATAGGGGCCGGGAAGGCCGGGAGCCTGCCGGTGGCAGCCATCTCGAGGTGTGGCAGCACGTGGGCCCTGGCCACCACGGGCAGCGGCCAGAGAAAGACGCACACTGGCTTTTGAGCGCTGGCTGGGTGGCGGAGGGGCAGAGGCAGCCAGGTGCTAGCCAGGATTTGGTGGGAGGTGTGGCTCTGTACCCCCCCACCCCAGGCAGGTACTCATCAGCCTGGGGTGCAGGAAGGGGACCAGGGAGGAGCCTACTGAGCAGAAATGAGGAGGTGGGGTCAGGAGCCATCGTCAGTCCTGATCCCCAAAGGAGGCCTTTCTGAGGCCTTGGGTTGAACTTGAGACCTGCAGTCAGTAGGCAATCTGCCTGACCTGGCTAATCCTCTAAGCCCCAGGGCTCCTGCCACACCCCCTGCCTGCTGGAGCAGGGGCAGGGGTGGGAGGGTGGGCACAGATCCCCTGGGCGCTGCAGACCTCAGACTGCAGCCTTCAAGGCAGCCCGGCCAGCGCCTGCCTCCTGGCCGCTGGGCGGAGCCTCAGGGGTCCTGGCATTGGTCAGGGCCTGGGTGACGTCAGCAGAGGCCGGCCGGAAGGCGGAGCCAGGATGCCAACGCTCCTCCTCCTCCTCCTCCTCCTCACTGGAAAAGGGCAGGTGCCTCCAGGCTTCTGGGCGCCGGCCTGCCTGCTGGTAGGGGTCCAGGTCTGCTCAGGCTGGCACGGGCCCTGCCGGCAGTGCACCGTGGGAGCTGGGGCCCAGAGAGGGCTGCCTGTCCTCAGGCCTGCTGGGGATGGTGTCGGTGGTTACTCCCGGCCCAGCGCCCTCCTGTCTGTCCCCTGCATCCTCATCTCAGGGTCAGAGGCAGGTGGAGCTGGCTTCTTGGAGGACAGAGGCAGGAGGCCTGAATTGGGATAGCGCTTTCCCCTGCCGCCAGGCTCCCGGGACCCAAGCACCTCAGGAGGCCAAGAGCCAGGGATCTCAGGCTGGGAAGACCCTGGGGCTCCTATACCCAGTCCAGCACCAAAAATACCCAGAAATGGAGCCCTGGCTCCAGTGGAAGAGCACGAGTCTTGAGTAAAAAAGCTCCAGGGAGCCAGGCACAGTGCCTCACGCCCGTCATCCCAGCTACTCAGGAGGCCGAGATCTGAGGATCGAGGTTCAAAGCCAGCCCGGGCAGGAGAGTCTGTGAGACGCTGATCTCCAGGCAATCACAGAAAAAGCCGGAAGGGGCTCTGTGGCTCCAAGTAATAGAGCACTAAATGGAGCCTAGAGGACAGGACTGGCAACTCCCCTGACCTCCCCAACCCCCCCCACAAACCCTCAGGGACAGCACCCAGGCCCTGAGTTCAAGCCCTAGAACCAGCACACACACACACACACACAGAGTTTCCACCAGCCAAACCCGTCTCAGCCATTTCCCCTCCAGTGGAAACATCGTGGGGACCTTCACCCATCCCCTGCTTCCCCAGCTCTGCCCAGGGCCTTGGTGGGGCTGGGATTCTGGGGGTGGGGGGGGCAGGACATGTAGCCGTGTGTTCCCATCAAGGCCAAGGGGGCTCAGCACCCTTGGCTGAGAGAGCAGGTTGTGTATCGGGGTGTGCTGTAAGGGGGGGCTTTTCTCCGGACCCCAAATCGCGATCATTCTGGCTGGGCCACCCTGGAGTCTGTGAGTGTCTTTGGTGATGAGTTGGGGTCCAGGTGAACCGGGCCTGGGGCTTTCCCCGAGTGCTGTGGGGGTGCAGGCTGGCTCCCTGGTGTGTGTGTGTATAGGTGTAGGATCTGTCTGTTCAGGGACAAGAGTAAGGCCCAGGCGACCCCCCCGCCCGAGACCCCCCTGGAACATGGCCATACGAGAACGCCAGCCCTGTGCTCACTTCCTTCCCAAACCATTAAAAATTAAACTTCCTCGTCTGTCTATTTTTAAATCGTGTCGGAGCTGGCGTGGGTGTCAGTCTGGAGGCGGGAGGAGGAGGAGGGGAGACCCGGCCCCTGGGGCCTGACCCAGGAGGCCCCCCAGAGCACCTTGCCCCCACCTCCTCGGCCCCAGCCTGGCCGCCCTTGGCTGAACTTGGCCTCGGGCTGGGCGTCCTGGGCCCTGTGCAGCTTCCTGGGGTGACGGGGCCCGAATCGAGCCCATTCCCTCACGCCCCAGCTATTTGCTGAATGCCCGCTGTGTGTGCACAGAGCCGCCAGTTGGTGAGGACAGGCAGGAGCCGGTCAGCTTTCCAAAGCCAGGAAGTCACGGAACGGACAGGTCATCTGACCTGCCCCATCCTGTGCCCGACATTTGAACACTGAACTGCTAGGAGAGGGGCCAGCATTCCATTGCAGACCCAGACTGGGCGTCCTGGTGGTCCGTGAGCCATGCCATTCAGCTGCTCAAGGTTCACAACTGTTCCAGCCTGCAGGTGTAATGAATCTGCTCCATAGAGACCCCATACGGAGATACCCCAGTGGGCAGGTGGCCCTGGGGCTTTGACGGATGCATAGGAGTGTGTGATTAGATGTGACTAGGAGAGCAGGTGAGAGAACTGGGGGGAGGAGATAGAAAACAAGTCATTCTGGAGGCAGTGTGTGTGGGGGGGAGGTGGCCCGAGGGTCTGGGAAAGGGCTCGGGTTTTCTCTGGTGGGTGACTGCAGTGGCAGGTCTTGTTTGTGTGGTAGCCTGTCCCCCTGGTTATCCTCCCCCCTCCTTCCGGCCTCTCCCTTCCCACTTTGATATGCCTGCTTGTTTGCTTCCAGTTAGGAAGCTTTGAAGCTGGGCTAAACCCTCTGGGCAGAGTTAAGTCCCCTGAGCCAGCTTTGTCCCAGCTCACATTTGAAAGCTAATCTCTCGGCAGAAGTGGCAGGGGTGGGTGGGGGGCTGGCAGGGGCGGCCAGAGTCCAGAGCTAAGCAGATGGTCTGCACCGAGGTGGAGAATGAAGGACCCCCCCGTACCCCCCCCCACACCAGCCCTGGGTGACTCGGGGAGCTGAAGTCACTTCTCACCCAGCCAGCTGCCCAGTTTGTGGTCCACGACAGTCAGGGCCACGCAGGGACTGCTGAGTTGCTGGGGTGACAGGCCGAGTTCCCACATCTGGGAGACACTGTGTGTCCCGGGGGGTGGACAGCTGGCCTGTCAAGTGCAAGGCCCCGCATGCAGGCAGGAAGCGAGTAAAGACGGTAGTGGATTCCACATTAGGTTTTTCTGACCCACTCACCACCCGTGCCCGCGTCATTGTCAGTGGCCAGCTGTGTTCTGTGGCATGATTGCGTGTGCTCTGGTGCCTTCCGGGGATTCGGGTCACGTCCTGCTGAGCGTGGGTAGAGTGTGTGTTGCACGCACACACGTGCCTGTGCCAATCCTGGGGTTTGAACTCGGGGTCCCTGAGGTTCCAAAGCTAGCGTCCTACCACGCTGAACCACAGCTCCACTCTGGCTTCTCGCTGGCTCGTCCGAGATCAGAATCCCACGGACGTTTCGTGCGCGGGCTGGCTTTGAACCTCAACCCTCAGCTCTCAGCCTCCTGAGTAGCTGGGATTGTGGGTGTGAGCTGTCGTGCCCGGCTCAGAGCGCCACGTCTCCACGCCTGGGGGGAGGAAATGTGAAAATGTGCGTGTTTGAGTGGCCTGGTCAAACCTGCTTGGTGGTGGACGGGCACCTTGCGGGCTGTAGGGGAGGGCTCAGCCTGTTTCCAGGGGTCCCTCGGGAAACTGGGGTGAGGCCTCGAGCCCTCAGGTCTTGGCTCTTCGAGGCCTGGTGTGACCCCCAAGTCAGGAGTGCTAGCTTGCGGGCGGTAAGACCTGGGCTGAGCTCTGCAGCGTCTCAGCCATTTAGGGCGCAGTGTGACTGTCCCTGGGGTTCTGGAGGGGGCGGTGGGGAGGGGGCAGGGAGGAGGGGAGGGAGGCAGTGCTTCCCTAGAGGGGCACCGTGCATTACCATTTATGGCAGCCTCAGAGCGCGGGGTGGGCTCCCCCCTCCCTCCCCCCTCTCTCCCTCCCCATCCCTGCCAGAAGGAGGGGTCTGAGATGCCACGGAAAAGCTTCCCGTGGGACTGCCTGTCTGAATCGGGAGCTGTGGGTGGAAGATTGACAAGATGCAACCCCACCAATGAGTCCCCATCTCTTCCCCGCCTGTGGGGCGAGGGCGGGGCCTGCCCCCCCCCCCCGTTGCCTGGAGAGGGCCAGGGTCCATGTGGACCCCCCCACCCACCGCATGTGTCCTGGGCATGCTGCAGGCTGGCTGCATGGCAAGTCCCTGTCCAGCCTGGGGCTCTGTTTGTGGCCGAGGTCTTGTTTAGCCATAGTCTTGTACCAGTCTTGGGACTTGAACTTGAACTCAGGGCCTGGACACTGCCCTCGAGCTTTTGTTTGTTTTTGCTTCAGGCTGGTGCCCTACCACTTGAGCCACTGCTCCACTTCCAGTTATTTATTTATTTATTTTTGATGATGGGGCATGAGAGTATCACACACTTTCCTTCCCACGGCTGGCTTTGAACTGTGACCCTCAGATCTCGGCCTCCCGAGTGGCTGGGGTGACAGATGTTTCCTTCTGTCTTGGCCGCTCAGCAGGTCCTGGACCAATGGTGATTCCTGTCTCACGGGGCGGGGGGGGGGGACACTGAGGCCTGGGGTGAGGAGGCCTCTCCCCCACCCCCAGACAGGACTGGCTCCTCGCCTGGCTTACATTTAGATACATCTCCATGACTTGGGGACCCCAGCGTCCCCTGGCGAGACACTGTGTAGGGAGAATTTGTCACCTCAGGTCTGTAGGAAGCAGAACCTTGACCACCACACCCCCTCCCATGGCGGGGTCGAGGGGGGGCTGTCACTTCCGGGGAGCTGGTGATGGCGGGGGGGGCTGCCTTGTGGGACGCCAGCCCCTTTCCCAAATCCTCCTCAGGATTCTTCCATCACCTTCTCTCCCTCCTCTGCCCTGCCTCCCGCCCCCCCTCCCCTCCCCCCTCATCTCCTGTCCCAGGCTGTGCCACCCTGCTGGAAAAAAAAAAGCAAACCAGCCAACCCCACCAACATCTCTGCTCAACTCCCAGCTTCAAGTTCAAGGTTGCCTGGCCCCTTTTTGTGACGAGGATGGTGGGGGGGGAGGCACTTGAGCAGGAGGGGGGTCGGTCCACCCCCCCCCCAACCCTGACATTGCCAAGGTGGCTTCAGTCTGCTCCTGGCAAGAGTGAGAGAGAGGACAGATGTCCCAGCACATTCTATCCATGTGCGTGAGGGACCGGGCTTGTTTCTCTTCTGTCCCCAGAGGAGGAGGAGGAGGAGGGAGGACTCTCCAGGACTGGCCCCTGACCTCCTGAGCTCCCCTTTCGAGGGTCACCGGGAAAGGAGGGGTCCAGTGTGTGCCGTTTGGTCGTATGCCGCTCTACCTGTGCTCTGGCTGGGTCTTCTGAGGGGTCCCTGCGTAGTGTGACCACAGGCGTGCCTCTGGTCACTGTGACACAGCCCGAAGCCCCGGTCTGAGGGGATTTCATGTAGCAGTTAACACCTTAATCGCTTGGATGGCAGCTTGATGTGGAATTTTGGCAAGAGGGGTGGGAGGAAGAAGTGGCTTTGCCAAGCCCCCCCCCAAACGTGGCCGCTGCCCCACGGCAGCTGTCTGCAGAGGCGCCCCTGAAGTTCAGCATCTCTGGGAACCCCCACTCCTGGGCAGCTCAGACATGCACAGGGGGCTCTGGTGGGCCCTAGTGTCCCCTCAAGGGGGCCTGGGAGACCCCCTCAGTCTCATCAGGGCATCCCTGACCCCATTCAGCCCCAGGGCTCGTCTCCCCGCCATGGTTTCAGGCGCTTGCATCGACAGGCATTGGCGCAAATTTGCTTGCTTGAGTTTATCTGCCCTGGGGACACTGGAAACTGGCAGGCGGTGATGGCTTCTGATTCAGCAGCCGAGGTGTGCGAGAGGGCTGGGGGCTGTGGGGGGGGGTGTGCCTCGCAGACCCTGGGGGCAGAGCATGTGGGTTATGTGGCATGGGCGGGGCTAGAAGGCTTATGGTATGATGGGCAGGGCACAGGGCGGGGCTAGCAGGTGCAGTGGGCGTGGCTGTGGGGAGTGAGTCCCGAGGGCCAGGCGAGCAGGCCTTGCTGTGGACCAGCTTTTCGTGGGTCCTCTTCTCTGGATTCCCCCAGAGATGAGGAAACCAGCCCTCCCCGGGGTGCTTGCTGGGCAGAGTGGACACGGAGGCCAGCCCCCCGCCCTCCCCAGGGGTGGCCTTTGACTTTATGGAAACGGAGTTACAGAGTCCAGTGTCCAGATGGCACCGTGCCCAGCTGTCATGGAGTCAGGAGGTCCCCGAGCTACCCCCCGTGGGTGAGGTTCGGCCAGGGCTGTCGCCTTGCCCACAGGAGCCGGCGTGAAGAGGCTGTGCCCAGCCAGCTGTCTGTGGCATCTGATGGATGGGTGTGCTGGTCGGGGAGTCCCACAGGGGCCGAACACGGGGCCAGGGTGGGTGGCACGCCCCTGGCTGGCAGGGCAGGCCTCATGTGGGTGCCTGCTTTCCGTCCTCAGCCCCCCACTCCCTCCTTGGGGCGCTTGTTTTCGCCGGGCTGTGCTTTGGCGCTCTGTTCCAAGGATGAGTTTACGCCGGACCTCCCACCCCTTCCCAGCTTCCTCCAGGCAGGGACGGAAGAGGGGTGGGAGGAGAGCTGAGCTCACAGCTTGGCCGGCTGCCCAGTGCTTGGACTTTGCAGCTCTGTGTGCGTGTGTGTGTGTGTGCGCACACGTGCATGCCTGTAAGCGTAAGGCAGGCTGCACATCAAAACAGCCTGGAAACTTCTCCCCGAGCCCTCTGAGTGACAGCCCACATTAGCCAGTTCTGACCATGCATGGTCACGGCTGCCAGGGCCCTGAATCCTCACCTGGCCTTCCGAGGGGGGCTGCAGAAAGACTGGCGCCCCGAAAGGGTGGGATGGAGGAGAAGATAAAAGTGGGTCCCAGAGGGTGCAGGGGGGCAGGGAGGGGGGCCCCCCTCAGATGGCCCTGGCTCTGCCCCGGGCCACTCTCCTTGCTGATTAAGACCTCGCCAGCTGCTGCGTTTTCAGCTCTCCTGCCACTAACAAGGGCTTCTGGTTAGAATTTAGGTCATTGCAAAAAAAAAAAAAAAAGAAATCTCTGGGTATCCCTCTCCCCACCCCTCCGGCAGTCCGTCTGGAAACCCCAGACGGGGTCAGGCATAGAGGCCCCGGGCCTGCAGGCGTCAAGGCTTCATGGAGCCTCAGTCGGGTGTCTGGTGGCCTACGATGTGTGGCACAGCATTGTGTCATGGCGGGGGGAGCCACATGTAGGGTCTGGGGGCCCCCAATGGTGGCTGTGAGCCTCGAACTGCGGTTTGTGCCCAGCAGATGCGTTCTGACTCCCCGGGTCCTGTCTGTCTTCTCTTGTGGATGGTGACTGTGACATGTGTCCCCACAGATGGCTCTGTGCAAGCGCAGGATCTGAACGTGCACTGTCAGCCAGCAGCTCGACCCCTGCCCAGGTGGCATCGTCACCGAGGCAGGGGACACCGAGGCAGGCGACAGCTGACCTTTCCTGGGCTTTTCCCAGTGCACTTCCAGCCTGGTGTCTTAGGTGTGCCATACGGTGAGGCCACCCTGTTTTCATGGCACTGCCACAAAGGCCATGGAAGGTCTGGTGATGGCTTGCAGGGCCCCCGCGCCCCCGCCACCCTCCGTTGTCTATTAACCGTCCATTAGCATGCGACCGTGGCGTCGCCTCTGGTCGTGTGATTTATGTCACCCAGTGTTGCTTACAAATTAGGAGCTGCTTTTTCTGCCAGGTTGGCTCTACCCAGGATGTGGAGTTATCGCGGGTGACATTTGCACACGTGGGGCATGGGCCCCGGTCCTCATCCACACAGGGAAAGCCCACGCCCAAACCCCAGGACCGGTGTCTTTTACATTCCTTCACCTCCATTTACTCACTCGCCACGTTCTTGCATTCGTCCCCCACCGCTCATTTACCACCATTCATTCCCCGTCGTGGTGTGAGCACTGCTTCCCCGCACCTCTCTCTTTCCTCTCACAGGGCGTGTGAGCTCTTGGGACGGGACTCAGACCCCAGCCGGTCACCTCATAAGCTGCGTCTGAAGTGAGCAGGGGGGCCAGGAAGGCACCCAGTTTGGTGCTGGGTGTCGGGTTAGGGGCTGTGGCTTGCTTTTCCTGGCCAGGGAAGAGTGGAGGTGAGGGCATCTGGGGGACGGGACGCCCCCCCCATCTCACTCACGGGGGACGTGGAGGCCAGCCACGCCCCTGCAGCAGAGACCACGGGCCCCACGCAAGGTGCAGCCCCTTCCATGGAAGAAGGCAGGTTTTCTGTGCAGCTGCAGAGCTGGGGGCCTAGTGTCCAGACAGCCAGAGCCAAGACTGGTCCCTGTGGGAGGGTGGCCTGCCCCCCCCCATTGTGGGGAGATGAGCAATGCTGCCCAGCTTGCTCGCACCTGACTCACGCCTGTTTTCCAGCCCCCCTTCCTGTGCCCCCCCTTCCCCCCTCCCTCCCTCCCTCTCTCCCTCCCTCCCTCAGCAGCAATTGCCTGCAGTCTACAGAAACACAAGGGAAGCCCCCCCGCCCCCAACTGCGTATGCTATGATTGGGGCTGTGGTGATGCGTTCCGCTGGGCAGGCACCCCGAGGCCAACATCGAACCCCAGCTTCCGGCCTCTGCCTGCAAGCCCTGCATGCTGGCGGGGGAAACAGAGGCCACAGTGGGGCAAGGCTGAGGGTGGTTCGGTAGGGAGCAGATGAAATGCAGCACAAGGCCAGCACAGGAGTCGGCGAGTCTCTGCTCGTGGCCTCAAGCCCACATGTGGCCGGAGGTGGGGGTGTCCCCCGGGCTGGGCCTGGTCTGGGCTGTGCCAGGCCTGTAGTTGGGTCTATTTCAGACCCAGGGGCGTGGGGTCCAGGGGGCTCAGCGGCCTGTGTGCCACACACCTTCCTCTCCCTGTGGACCTAACCACTGGGGCTTTCTGTCTGAACCCTCCAGAAGATCCCCGGGCCCTTTCTGGACCCCGATCCCGGAAGGTCTGTGGGTGGACCCCTGCCCGGAGCGGGGGTGGGGGTACTAGGGGATACAACCACAGAGACAGGGCCCTGACACCCAGGCCACCGGCCCTCCACCCTGTGCATGCTTTCCACATCCACCAGGCCCTGGGAGTCCACGTCGTGGTGGCCCAGAGCTGTGTCTGCTCTCCCCCTCCACCATCCTGCATCCGTTCCTCCTGGCAGCCGACCACGGGCTCCCTCCCCGAGTTCCGGGCCTCCTCAGTCAGCTTTGATTACTCATTTGGTAAATTAGCAAGCATGGCAAGTGATTGATTACTCAGGTGGCATCTGATAAAGACAAGGGTGCCAGTGGGTTAGGAGAAAGACAGGAGACCAGATCCCAGCCCCACCCCACAGCAAGGGATTGTCACTGCAGGGCTGGGGTGGGCGCTTGCGCGCGCTCTCTCTCTCTCTCTCTCTCTCTCTCTCTCTCTCTCTCTCTCTCTCTCTCTCTCTCTCTCTCTCTCTCTCTCTCATTCTACCAGTCTTTGGCCTTTTTTGGTAATGTTAGCACTCCTCTATTTCCTTGTATAATGGCTCTTTCTACACATTGACTTGCTTTTGAGCTGTATTAGCATCTATTTTCTCTGGTGTTTGTGTGCTGTGGATCTTGAACTCAGGAACTCGTGCTCTCACGAGGCCCTTTTGCTCAAGGCTGGCACCCTGCCTCTGGCTTTTCGTTAGTCCACTGGAGATGAGAGCCTTGAAGATCTTTCTGCCCGGGCTAGCTTTAACCTGCGATCCACAGATCTCAGCCTCCGGACTAACTAGGGGTTCCAGGCGTTGAGCAACAGGCTGGGCTCGGGTGAAAATCTTCATGATGGTGCAGGATGCAGTCTTTGCTTCATTCCCTCGAGTCCGTGAGGCCCCTGTCCCCAGCCTGGAGGCCTGGAGCTGCAGCTCAGGAAGCAGCAGTGGCTGGCTGGTGTGTGTGTGTGTGTGTGTGTGTGTGTGTGTGTGTGTGTGTGTGTGTGTGTGTGCGCTTGTGTCATGAGTTGGGATGTCCTCACACTGTCCCCAGCCTGGAGGCCTGGAGCTGCAGCTCAGGAAGCAGCAGTGGCTGGCTGGTGTGTGTGTGTGTGTGTGTGTGTGTGTGTGTGTGTGTGTGTGTGTGTGTGTGTGTGTGTGTGTGTGTGTGTGTGTGTGTGTGTGTGTGTGTGTGTGTGTGTGTGTGTGTGTGTGTGTGTGTGTGCGCTTGTGTCATGAGTTGGGATGTCCTCACAAACCCAACCTACCCAGCTACCGTCTCATCCCCAAGCCTCTGCCAAGGGCCTATAAAAAAAGATGAACTGTTTAGCCAAGATGGGGGAGGAGGGGAAGGGAGGCCCTGCCGGAGCTGGGAAATTGACATTTAGATCCCATCCTGGGGCGTCGAGGGTCTGAGGGGTGCCTGTGCCCCCCCCACCTGCGGGCCCCCGGCCTGCCCTCTGATCTGGCCAGTGCACTTGGGTCCGGAGTGTGGTGGGTGACGGAGCAGGGGGGGTCACTGGTCCCCCGATTCTGGCTGCTCTGTCCTCACTCCCACACCCCTCCAGGGCAGGGCTTTGGCTCCCACTCTTGTGTGATTTGGGGGCTCTGTAGCGGCGATCCCACCCATGCCAGCCTTAATTCACAACATGTACCTGGCCACTACAGTTCACCCCGCGCTGAGGGAACGGGCTGAAGTCCTGTGCCAGGTTAAACTGAGCTGGGGCTCGGCCTGCCATCTCTGCTACTCAGGAGCTGAGATCCGAGGATCGGGGTTCAAAGCCGGCTGAGGCAGGAAAGTCCAGGAGACTCACCTCCAGTGAACTACCAAAGCAGGGAAAAGAAAAGCAGGGGGCCAGGAGCGTGGCCCAGTGGGTTTGATTCCTTGGTACCACACACACAGAAAAAGTCAGAAGTGGTGCCGTGTTAGAGCACAAGCCTTGAGAAAGTCCAGGGACAGTGCCCAGGCCCTGAGTTCAAGCGGTGGCTCATACAGTAGAGTGCCAGCCTTGAGTGACAAAACGCAGGGAGAGCACTCAGGCCTTGAGTTCAAGCCACAGGACTGGTACAAGAAATAAAATTAAATACAAGTAAATAGAATAGGCTAGAACCTGTGTCTCTGGGAAGCTCGGGTGTCTAAACAGCTTTGGCTGGGTGGCACGGCGAGGGTCTGAAGGCCGATGGCTGGCACCGTTCACTCGGGCACGGGAGCAGAGAGCGGGGGCAGGTGCGTGTCGAGAGTTCTGGAGACTCTAGAAGCTCGGGGACAGAGCCCAGGGCCCGATCCAAGTCCTGGGATCGGCACCAGAAAAGAGAATGAGCAGAGAGAAGGGTGGGGGGGATGTGGTCACCGCGGGCCTGAGAGGGGCAGCAGGCAGGCGGGCTGGTATCTGTCCGAGGCAGGGTGTGTGAGTCTCGCCCTGTGCCTTCCGTCACCAAGCGTGACATTCTTGGCATGCCCTTGCTTCCCAGTCACAGTGTACTCATTACTTTCTCTGTCATTTTTATTTTTATGTTTTGGCAGCGCTGCTGTGCTGTGTAGACGCGAGGCCTCGTGCTTGCTCAGCTGGTTTTCTACCATGTGAGCCACACCTCTGCTTTTGGCTTTTTGCTAGTTCATTGGAGATGAGTCACGGATCTGTCTGCCTCGGCTGGCTTCGAACGATAAAAGCGTTTGTTACTTGTGCAAAGCGTTGGGGTTTTATTCATGTTCCTGATTTAAAAAAAAAACAAAAACAAAAACATCTCTTATGTTTTGGCTTGTTCTGGGATTGGAACTCGGGGCCTTGTGCTTTTTGCTCAAGTTGCTTATTTGCTTAGCTGGTGTTCTACCACTTGAGCCACAGCACCATTTCTGGCTTTTTCTGTGTCTGTGGCACTGAGGAATGCTAGACAAGCAAGCACTCTACCACTAGGCCCAACTCATTGTTTCTTTTTACCGGGCTTTTCTGCCTGCCCTGGCTTTTCAGACTGAGGTTTTCCAGATCTCCACCCCCTAAGCAGGCAAGATTTGAGGCTGTGAGCCCTAAATGTGCCTGGCTAAAAGATGGTCGGGCTGACCAGCCTCCGGCTCCGGCCCTGTCTGCGGGTGAGGTTGCTGACATTCTGAGTCCAGGCTCCAGCTGGGGTCACTGGTGGGTACGCCACAGGCCCTGGACCTTGTGCCCAGGGGCCCCGGGGGAGGTGGCAGGGTTCTGCCAGCCTGGCACTCTGGCATGGCAGCGTGGCATAAGTCATTGGCTTAGTATAGAATGGAATGTTTCTGGCCGTGCCAAGGCCTGGCTGGCAAGCTGAAGTCTGTGGAGGGTAGAGCTCCCCCTCCCCGCCCCCTCCCCACTGTCCCTTGTGTGTGGAGGGGGGTCAAGCAGGTGAGCCCTGGAAGTTTCTCTGAATATCTGACCATTCCTTCCTCCTCTCCTGGGTGGAGCCGGCAGCTACCCAGGGAAAGGAGACTCTGCCCTCTTCTTCCTCCTCCCCACCACCTCTGGGGTCCCAAGCTCCCCCCCCCCTCAGGACTCCCTAGCTCCTGGGGATCAGTGATTGTCCCCCAAAGGCCAAGTTGCATCTGGAAGCTTCCCTGGTGCCCTCGGGAGTCCTGGACAAAGCTTAGGGGAGGCCAGACTCCGCGGTGGACAGGGTGTTTTCTCCTTTGCCATCGAACCCCTGGCCTGCCTGGCACCGCTCAGGGGAGTGGGGCCAGGCCTGCCTCTGCCGTCCTCCCGGGCCCCTGCACGAGCGGGCTTGGCCCGTGCTGACGGGGGGGGGGGGGGGGAGCCACTGAAGACCCATTGATTTCCTGTGATCTCAGAGGCGGGCCGTCCAGTCCGGCCAGCAGCCAGGGCACAGGTGACAGGGCTCGGGGCCATTTGGGGCTGGTGCCATCTCTGCCTGGCCACCCCTGTCCCCTGTGCCCGCTAGCCCTGCCCTCTGGAAGCCTAGGCTGTGGTTGTCGGCTGTGGGGATCGAACTCAGGGCCCGGGCGCTGTCCTTTCACCCAAGGCCGGCGCTTCACCACGTGAGCCACAGCTCCACTTCCGGATTTCTGGTGGTTCATTGGAGATCGGAGACTCTCGGACTCTCCTGTCCAGCCTGGCCTCGAACTACAACCCTCAGATCTCAGCCTCCTGAGTGGCTGGGATTTCAGGCGCCGGGCAAGACTCCCATCTTTTCATGGGGGGTTGTCATTCATGCAGGTACCCCCTGGAGAAGCGAACTGGACCCCCTCTTACCCCCCCACCAAGGCCTGGAGATAATCCATCCTGTTATTTCTCTACACTATGGCAGAAGGTGAGGGGCTGGAGGCTGGGCCTTGCTGCTTGCTCCTGAGCCGGCCCCACCCCTGCCCTGCTGGGTCCCTGCCCTGGGGCGGGGAGGGATGTGGGGATGGCCTGGCCAGATGGCGACCCGACCTAGCGACCTAGCGAAGGGGACCAGAGGGCCTCCTTCGTCATGGTGGGAGAGGGGGTAGGGGAGCCAGATCCCGAGGCTGCCAGGCGGGGGTGCGGGGGGAGGCAGTGAGAAGGCCTTTTGGGAAGCAGAGAGTCCCCAGAGGCCCACAGTCCCCCCCTGGCTGCGCTGGCCCGTCCGGGTTCCCGCTGGCAGAACTTGGTTCTGGACCGCGCTCAGCCCTCCGACCCGGGCAGCCAAGCAGCCGAGCAGGTGCCTGGACCAGCGCACGTTTCCTGCACTACGAGAGGCCCGGGGAGGTGCCAGCCCGGTTTCCGCTCTCCGTGCTCTGCCAGAGGGAGGTGCCCAGTGTGTGTGTGGGGGGGGCAGGAAGGATGTTTGGAGGTGCAGTGGGGGGGGGGCAGGAAGGATATCTGGGACTGCTTTCTGGGTTTGCTGTCCTGGGTGGCGGAGTGAGGCTTGGTGAGGCTTTGTCCTTGAGGTGACCTTGTTCCCTGCGTGGCCTGGCTGCCGTGAGCTGCCACGGTCACCTGCAGCAGGACGGGGCCGGAGCTTCGTTTACCTTGGGAGGAAGCAGGTGGGCAGACATCTGGCAGGACTTCCCAGGAATGGGACTCCAAGAAGTCCAGCTGTCTTATCAGTGCCAGGGGTCACAGCTCTGCAGCCCACGCCTGCAGAGGAAGTAGTGTTGGTGGGGCTCGGGACTCTGTCCACGCATCTGTCCTGCCCTGCTCCACTCCTGGGCACCGGGGCTGGACTGGCAGCTGCTGTCAACCCACGAGGACCTGCCCAGGAGCAGAGGCAATGATTGGCTTCCATTGCAGGCCACTGGTTTGTGGAAGACAGGCCCTGAGCCGGGGGACAGGCCCTGAGCTGAGGCTGAACCCCACTCTGCTGGGCAAGGCAGGGTCAGAGAGAGGAAATCCCTGGGCCACTGAGAAAATCCCTTTGGCACCCTTCCCTGGCCGTGCCAGGCAGAGACGGGCCCAAGGTATGTGCGTGTGGGGGGAGTCGGGGCAGGGACCCACGGCGTCCTGACCTGCAGGAGCCCCTCCTCCTGGGTGGACACTGGCAGGCTGACGGGCGCCCCGGGGCCCTTGGTGGAAACACGGCTCTGCTCTTTGGCCTCTGCCATGCCGTGTTGGGCCTCTGTGTCTGCCTCGCCCGGGTCCTCAGCTTGCTGGGTCCCTGTAGCTGACATTTCTCGTCCCTCCTCCGCCTTGTGTCTTTGTGTGAGCCTGCGTGGCCGGTCCTGGACTTGGTGTCCCCCAAGCTCCTGTGTTCAAGCGTGGCGCTGTGCGGCTTTGAGCCCTGGCTCCACTCCTGGCTGGTTATGATTGGAGATCAGAGTGGCTCAGGGACCGTCCTGCCCTCGGGCTGGCTTTGAACCTTGATCCTCGGATCTCAGCCTCTTGAGTAGCTGGGGTGCCAGGCGGGTGCCAGGCTGGACGTCTTCATTTGAATCCGCGGGCGTGGGGAGCCCTGCTCCGCCTGGAATGTTGGCAGGTGCCCGCGTTTAGGCCATTATGGGCTGAATTCCACGCGGTGGCCCGGGCCGGGCTGAGCGGCGTGGCTTCACGGGCCTCCCGCAGCCCAGCCCCGCAAGGTCGGTGTGTCAGGATCCCCTCTGTGGGAGCTGGGGCCGCGGAGGCTTGCGCACCCCTCCACCCCACGGGCCCCCGGGGCCCCCCGCTGGTTCTGTGGCGCTCATTCCCCACCCCTCCCTATCGTGGCCACGAGCGCTGCGTGTGGTGAGGAGCGCTGAGTGACCCCTCACCTTTCCACCTGCCATTGGGATTATGTGGGGTGCCCTGAGGATGGGACCCTGACCCCTCCTGATGGACGGGCAATGGACACACAGGAAGCCACCCTGCTCCCACGTTCCAGCCGGTCTCAGAAGCCAGCAGTGCCAGCCGCAGCAGGCCACGGGCAGGCCACGGGCACGGGCTTTCTCCCTGCGGGGATGTGTGCTGGAGGCAGGCAGGGCTCTGGCACCACCTTGTGAGCAGCTGGAATTCCGGGCAGGAAGCTGGTTCTTCTAAAGACCAGTGTGTTTGTGGCTATGGAGCTAGCGGGTCATCAGCGGCGGCCACGGGACGAGCAGAGGGGTGCAGAGACAGTGGAACTGAAACCCAGCGCCCCCCCTCTCCTCCCAAGGGGCCCACGCACCCCTCCTGGGGCAGGGTTGTTGTTGATGGTGGTGGTGGTGATGGTGGTGGTGGTAGTGGTGGTGATATTGTTGGTATTGGTGTTGGTGGTGGTGGTAGTGTTGTTGGTGGTGATATTGTTGGTAATGTTGGTGTTGGTATTGGTGGTGATGTTCGTATAGGTGTTGGTGGTGTTGGTATTGGTGGTAGTGTGATATTGGTGGTGTTGGTGTTGGTATTGGTGGTGATGTTCGTATAGGTGTTGGTGGTGTTGGTATTGGTGGTAGTGTGATATTGTTGGTGTTGGTGGTGGTGGTGGTATTGGTGTTGTTGGTAGTATTGTTGGTGGTGGTGATATTGTTGGTATTGGTGGTGGTGGTATTGGTGGTATTGGTGGTGCCGTGGCCAAGGTCACCTTTGGCTTTGAGGACAGAGGGACCCAGGGCAGTGTCCGCAGTCCCCGTGGCCTCGCAGGGCCGGGCGCGCGGTGCAGGTTGAGGAGAGTCCAGGGCGGCCCCTCCGTGCTCACTTGCCGTGGATGGGGGGGCAGGGGGAGCGGGACGTGGTGGGGACCACGGCCGGCCGAGGGCCTGGCGCAGGGCGGGGGGACCGGCATCGAGGCGTGGCTCTGTGTCCTCCGGTCCATCCTCACATCCGCCCTGCAGAGCCGCCCTTAGTGCCTGCCTCTGCCTCCGGGCGGCCCCTCGGGCCAGCTGGGGAAGTGTGGCTGGCGGGGTCCAGGCCTGGGACCTGGACCTGGAATCGGCCGGCAGGAATGTTTATCCGGCAGGTGCTGGCATGCCTGTGGTGTAAGGGTTCCCACGGAGCCAGCGGAAGCCCCGCCCCTCCACAGGGCCCCCCACCCGTGCTCCCCCTCCCCCGATCATCCCTCCTTCCCCCCCCCCCCCCCCCCCCCCGCCCATGCCCTTTTATAGCCTCCTGCATGCCCAGGGCTGGCCCCGTCCCCACCACAGCTGGAGTCAGCTGTCGGTTGGGAATCCTTCCCCCAGCCAGGGCTCTATGGTACGCAGCCAGAAATGTAAGCCCAGGGTGTTAGGGCTTGGCAGGTTTCCCGTGGCCTACTTAACACACCCTCCTGGAGCAGAGCAGGCAGAGCAGGGGGCTCACGGAGGCCCGTCTCGGGTGGGCCAGGGGCTGTCCTGGGACTCTGAGACCCAGTGAGAGCCCTCCCCCCACCGCCCTGTGGGTTCTTGCCATCCGAAAAGTGGGTCCACACTGAGCTGGCCCCCGAGGGACACCTGGCCCCATAGAGAGGAAAACGAGTGAACGAGCAAAAAGCTAGAACAAGAGGCATGGCTCAAGTGGTAATGTACCCAGCTGTGAGGGAGAAGGGCGAGCGAGACCCCGAGTTCAAGCCTCAGTGCTAGCCAAGAAAAAGGAAAAGAAGCTCTGGCCTGTCACCCCAGCTACTGAGGATCAGGGTTCAAAGCCAGCCCGGCAGGAAAGCCTGTGGGACTCTGACCTCCAATGAACCCCCAGAAAAGTAGAAGTGGAGCTGTGGCTCAAAAAATGGTAGAGGGGCCGGGAGCGTGGCCTAGTGGTAGAGTGCTGGCCTAGCATTCACAAAGACCTGGGTTTGATTCCTCAGGACCACATACATTAAAAAACAAAAGCCAGAAGTGGTGCTGCGGCTCAAGTGGTAGAGCTCTAGCCTTGAGAAAAGTCCAAGGCCAGCGCTCAGGCCCTGAGTTCAAGTCCCAGGACTGGCAAAGAAAAAAAAAATGGTAAAGTGTCAGCCTTGAGCAAAAGGAGCTCAGGGACAGCGCCCAGGCTCTGAGCCTGCAGTCAGCAGAACAGCCAGAAATGGGGCATGCGCTGGGCTTTTCATAGAGGCCATGGGGGTGGGGGCCTCACCCCACGGTAGTGGTGGCCACGCAGGAGCTGACCTGAGGAGACGCCGCCCGGGGCCGATCTGGATTTGAACCAGCAGCTGACTGGCAGCGGGCAACTGCAAAAGAAACGGAGCTGTGCCCCGCCCGGCTCTATTATTAAACGCTTCTCAGCCACTCGCTCCTTCTCCTAATCACCATTTTTGTGACGTCACCTCTCTGGCTACCCCAAAAGAAAAGTGACGAGGAGGGTAGGACTCCTTGGTCAGTCCCGGTGGCGTCTGACCAGTGCTCGGAACAAACTCACTGCGGGAGGCTGAGAGCTGAGGATCACAGTTCAAAGCCAGCCTGGACAGGAAGGTCGGTGAGATTCCTATCTCCAGTGAGGGCCTCAGAAAAGGCCGGAAGTGGAGCTAGCCTTGAGCAGAGAGAAGCTGAGGGACAGCGCCCAGGCCCTGGGTTCAGGCCGAATGGAAGAATCGTTCTCTCCGTCTCCGTCTCTCCCTCCCTGGTACCGAGGCTGGAATTCCGCCTGGGCTCTGTCCCTGAACTTTCTTGCTCACGGCTGGTGCTCTACCACTTGAACATAGCCCCCACTTCTGCCTTTTTTTTTTTTCTTTTTTTTTGCTGCTTCATTGGAGATGAGTCTTACAAACTTCCCAGGCTGGCTTGGAACCTGCAATCCTGACATCTCAGCCTCCTGAGTAGCTGGGATGGAGCCCAGGTGTTCTGAGGGCGCTGCCCGCACAGGACAGCTCGGCACAGCCATGCTGTGGCTTACCCAGGCCCGGGATGGCACCTGGCACCTGGCGCAGGCGCAGTGGTGGGGCCGAGCCCGCGAGGCCACAGGGAGCCCTGGTGGTGTGTATAAATAGCGGATGACAGGGCAGGAGGGCGGCCTCCGGGAGCCGGCCGTTTCGAGAGTGCCCTGGCCAGGGCCAGGCCCAGCGTGGTTGGCATGCCCACAGCGCCCCCACTCTGCGCTCTGCAGACTCCTCTGTGTCACCTAAGGCCACAGAGGCCCCAGAGGTCCTCCATGCCTTCCCTGGCCCCCTGCAATCCACAGCCAAAAGCTGGCCTGGCTGGGCCTTGGCTCCTCCATTCTCCCAGGCCCTGGGACCTGTCCTGGCTTTTTCCTCTGAACCCCTCCCAAGGCTGCAGGGAGGTTGTACCCCATATCCAACTTCTTTCTTTTTTGTCGTCGGTGGGGCTTGAACTCGGGGCGTGCGCACCGCCGTCCCCGAGCTCTTCAGCTCAAGGCTGGCTCTCTGTCACTTCGAGCCACAGCACCACGTGTGGTTTTCTGGAGATCAGAGTCTCACGGACTTCCCTGCCAGGGCTGGCTTTGAACCTCGGTCCTCGGATCATGACAGGCCACTCCCATTGTCTGTTTTTCTGGAGAAGGGAATCCAGGAGGGAGTCAGAGACTAGGCCAGTTCCAGGGGGTCCTGGCGTCCACCACACACGGGGCCCACACCGGTGGCTCTCTGGGCACCTGCAGGATCACATCGGTTCTGTAGACGCCACGCTGCCCCTGGATGGGCCACACGCCTCTTTTGTGGGTGTCCTGGAGTCCGTACCCCGTTTCTCTGCTTACAAATGTTGTTTTGAGCTGGGCACATATGTTCACACCTGTGCTATCAGTTGCTCGGGAGGCTGAGATCTAAGGATCACGGTTCAAAGCCAGTTTGGGCACAAACGTCCATGAGACCTTTATCTCCAACCAGCCAGCAAAAAGTCCAAAGTGAAGCTGTGACTCAAGTGGTTGAGTACCAGCCCTGAGTAAAAAAGCTCAAGGACAGTGCCCAGATCTCCAGTGCACACACACACACACACACACACACACACACAAAACAAAAAGTGCTTCTGAGAGACTAGCCACAAAATGCTAGTGTCTGCATTCTGCTCTGCACTGGCCCCCCACCTCTCCCCCTGCACTCCTCTCTCCCTCTCTTTCCCCTGGTTTCTGTGGAATAAGCAAAACAAGTGCAAATGTATTCCTGGTTCTCATATGAAAACGTGTAGCCATTGTTTTTTATTTTATTTTATTTTTGGTTTTTGCTCTTATCAGTGTTTCTGAACCCCACTCAGCTTCCTCTCGGACTGAGCCCAGAGGCCTCCACCCGCCCCAGCACAAAATCAATCCCACTCACAGCCAGGTTGGAGGATAATTAGTAATCTTGATTTTATGTCACTGGGCCCTGAACGTCCTCGGTCTTCTGATCTGTGTGTGTGTGTGTGTGTGTGTGTGTGTGTGTGTGTGTGTGTGTGTGTGAGCATGGTAGGCAGATGTGTTTGGGGTTCAGGCTGAAGAGCAGGCTCTCTGTGGGGTTATTCTTTAATGGGGGGGGTCCTGGGACTTGAACTTGGGGCCTGGCTGCTGGCCCTGAGCTTTTTCACTCAAGGCTGGGCCACTTGAGTCACAGCTCCACGTCTGCCTTTTCTTTAGTGGTTTGTTGGAGAGTCTCACGGACTTTTACTGTCTGGGCTGGTTTTGAACCTGGAGCCTCAGATTTCAGTCTCCTGGGTAGCTGAGAAGACAGGCGTGAATGGCCGGCTCTCTGTTTTTATTTTTGGAGGAGGTTTTGTAGATCCAGGAATTGGCTAGACAAGTGGCTGGGTGAATTTGGCTCATCCGCTGCAGCGCGATGGTTATGGGGGACCCGGGGGCCTACTACCCCGCCACGGGGGGGGGGGGGGACTGGAGCAGTCAGGACACTTTCCAGCCCCTGGAGGGCCGACCTAACTTTGGACTCGGCCAGGGTCCTGGGTCACCGATGGGCCTGGCCCGCCCCGGCCCGCCTCCTCCGGAGCCGGCTTTCCGCTTATCTTAATTTATTGATGAAAACTTGTTTTACAGTCCAGAGCGCAGACAGCTGCGGCTCCCTGCCAAAAGAAAGCTCGTTACAAGTCGGGAAAGCAGAGCCATCTCCCGGAGATGGGCGGCTGGGGACCACAGCGTGCTGTGAGGACTCACGTGGGGGGGGGGGAAAGGGGCAGGGCGGCCACGGGGCGTGGTGGGTGGCCTAGCATGGGACCCCTGTGCCCCTGCTGCCACTCCTGGCTCTGCCTCACCCCCCCCCCCACTCCACCACCTCCTGAGAGATGGCTGGGGGGCCGGCGCCAAAATCCATTCTCGCACTCAGCTTTACACAAGGCACACTGCTGGGTAGTTTTATTTTCCCAAATCTCATTTAATTCTGATGAGAGCCATAGGGGGTGGGCACCATTAAATCCACCGCAGAAATGCAAACACCAGGGGCGGGGAAGGAGGCTCCACGGTGAAGCCCTTCCTTGCCTAGCAGGCATATGAAGTACCACATACCCAGAAAAGATGCAGGTGCACAATGACACAGGTACTCGGAGGCAAAGGATTCCGCCGGCCAGAGGTCCTTCCTCCACACCCACCCCAGCTCAGTCCTCCCTGCTGGCCTGGGCAGTGGCCAGAAGAATCTCCTAAATCCGGTGCTTTTATTTTACATTTTGCTCTCTCTTTTTTTTTGGTTGATTGTGGGACTTGAACTCTGGGCCTGGACGCTGTCCCTGAGCCCTTCAGCTCAAGCTACCGCCCTACCCTTGAGCCAAGTCCCACTTCCCGTTTTCTAGAGGTTAATTGGAGAGAAGAGTCTCAGGTCCTTTTGTGCCCAGGCTGGCTTTGAACCTTGATCCCCAGATCTCAGCCTCCTGAGTAGCTGGGATGACAGGCGTGAGCTGTAATTTAAAAAAAATATTATAAAGGCAATGTGCAAAGGGGTGAGGTAAGCGTGTGTGTTAAGTGCAGCCTCCAGACGTATCTCCTGTGTTGTGTGTGGCAGAGTGTAAGGATTGTCTTAGAACCACCTCCCCCTTCCCGAATCATCATCAAAATGTAACTAGGTTGTTGATATGCAGATTGTGTTATGTAATGTTTATTTGGAGGCAAATGGGGCCCCTGAAATGGGGGTGTGATATTCCTGTCACCTATAAAGTCAGGGTGTTGAGACTGCCAAGTGGAGTTGTGAAGAAACTTGAGGGGAAAAAAAGGAAA
This sequence comes from Megascapheus bottae, assembly GCF_031878675.1. Lineage (NCBI taxonomy): Eukaryota > Metazoa > Chordata > Mammalia > Rodentia > Geomyidae > Megascapheus > Megascapheus bottae. Next base: position 1,309,482 of record NC_143545.1, read on the forward strand.
GATTCCAATAAAGAAGGGCCAGGGGTGTGGTGATACACGCCTGTAATCCCGGCTCCGAAGGCTGAGACGGAAGGATCTGCTTCCCAGGCCAGCTTTGGAGAAACACAAGACCCTCACTGAGAAACAAGTGAAAGCAACAGGGCTGGCCCCCCCCCCAGTAGTAGAGCAATCACCCAATAGACACAGGAACCCCCCAAAATGACCCCAAGGACTCATGGCATTCAGCTTTAAATCCTGCACAAACTGACTGAGAACATTGCTGGGGTCTAGGCTAGATTAGGAGACGCCACCAGCCGTCCCTCCCCGAGGGTCGGGGGGACCCTTGGGGCAGGGTGGCCACCCCAGTGTCCTGCGCTGTCCTCAGTCTCCCGGGGCCAGGCGAGCTCACAGCCGGCGTGTCAGGCTGGGATGTTTGGATTTTGCTCTTTTATCTCCCATATCCACTACTTCATGAAATGCCACTGAGCCACAGGCCTAGACGGCAGGGAGTGCTATGGGCAGAGGGCTGGGAGCAGGGCCACCCCACCAGCTTCCATAGCTTTAGAGACAGCGGGGGAGGGGGGGTCCCAGGGTCCCCCACTGTGCCCTGCAGCGTGGAGAGGAGGTGTGGCCCCCCTGGGGAATCAGGATGCCCAGGTGGACACAGGATTGGGGCAGGGCACTGGCTGACATCTGGGTGGCGTGGGGCCTGGAGTGCCAGGTGGGAGAAGCGGCTAGCCCTGCCACCCTCAGAGGCGCCCCTGGCCTTCCTGGGAGGGTGATGGAGGGAGGTGGAGGGGGGACTCACAACTCCTCTCCACCCCCCCATAGTGCCCACTCCAGAGACTGCCAGCGCCTTTTCCGGGTCCTCACTCCAGGGTCTGGCTTTTTAGAGCAATCAACCTTCAGTGGACTTCCCGGCGTGATTAATGAAAGGGAAATTGACTCGGCAGCAGCCCGGGACTGGCCGGGTGGAGAAAGTCCCGTGGTCAGCCGGGCTGGGAGTTCGTGCATGGAGAACGTGCGGCCAGAGTGCCATCTAGCGGCTCCCTCCGGGGTGACACCCGGGCCCCCAGGAGCTGGACAGGGCCAGGGCTGGGAATGGGCACAGAGCCTGCAGATGCCCAGACCGGGGCGGCGGGCGTGTGTGTGTGCGTGTGAGATCCTGCGTGTGGACTGTCGCAGCCAGGGCATGGCCCGGGAAGGGCAGGCGAGTCTGGGGGGCGGGGGGCGCTGGTCCTGGGGCTTGAACTCAGGACTCCAGGCTGGACCCCTTGAGCCACAGCCCCACTTCTGTCTGTCTGGGTTGGTTCGTTGGAGCTGAGGCTGTGATGGGCTTTCTCGCAGGCCCCGGGGCTGGCTTTGAACCTGGATCCTCAGCTCCGCTGCGGCGCAGGGATGGTCGCGTGGTTCTCGCTCTGATCTTGCAGAGTGAGGTCCCCCCCTCTTCTGCGCCTCAGGCTGGGGTGGGGGCTGTGCCGGCCTGGTGGTGACCTGACCCCCCTCCTCTCCCCCTCCTCTTTCTCCTCCCCCAGCTCTGCGGCTGCGGGCTGCTGGGAGTTGGCATCTGGCTCTCGGTGTCCCAGGGCAACTTCGCCACCTTCTCGCCCAGCTTCCCCTCGCTCTCCGCGGCCAACCTGGTCATCCTCCTGGGCACTGTCGTCATGGTGACCGGCTTCCTGGGCTGCCTGGGGGCCATCAAGGAGAACAAGTGCCTGCTGCTCAGCGTGAGTGGACCCCACGCGGGACCCCGTCCCCCACCGCCCCCCGGCCGGCCAGGCCCGGCCAGCACCTGCCCCAAGTTGGTCCTCAGGCCTCGGCTAGTGAGGGGTCTCTGGTGCCCGGGGGGGGGGGGGTGTCCCGGGTCCGGTCATCCCGGCCCACACGGGACGTGTTCTCGACAGTTTTTCATCGTCCTGTTGGTGGTCCTCCTGGCGGAGCTCATCCTGCTCATCCTCTTCTTCGTCTACATGGACAAGGTGAGGCGGGGAGGGCGGCCGGGGGGGGGGGGAGATCATGGGGGAGAGGGGAATCCAGGGGGGAGGGGGGATCCCCAAGCAGGGGGGAATCCCTGTGGGGTAGGGGGATCCGGGGCGGGGGGGAGGATCCCGAGGCGGGGGGCGACCCCCCACACACACACCCCAGAGGCCTCCCCGGCTCACGCTGGACCTGCCCGCCAGGTGAGCGAGAACGCCAAGCAGGACCTGAAGGAAGGGCTGATGCTCTACAACACGGACAACAACGTGGGGCTCCGGAACGCCTGGAACATCATCCAGGCCGAGGTGGGGGCGGGGCCTGGAGGGGAGGGGCGGGGCCTGGAGGGGAGGGGCGGGGCTCCGGAACGCCTGGAACATCATCCAGGCCGAGGTGGGGGCGGGGCTCCGCGGGAGGGGCGGGGCCTGGGAGGGGCGGGGCTCCGGAACGCCTGGAACATCATCCAGGCCGAGGTGGGGGCGGGGCCGGCGGGAGGGGCGGGGCCCGGCAGGGCCGCGGGTCTGGTCCCCAGCGCTGGTCCCCGGCGCTGGCCCCCAGCCCGCCCCACCTCACCACCCGCTGTCCCCGTCCCTGTCCCCGCAGATGCGCTGCTGCGGCGTCTCGGACCACACGGACTGGTTCCCGGTGCTCGGGGAGAACACGGTCCCCGACCGCTGCTGCGTGGAGAACGCCCAGGGCTGCGGGCGCAACGCCACCACGCCGCTGTGGAGGACGGTGAGGGCCCCCCCCCCCGCTCCCCCTCCGCCCCCCCCCGCCCCCTCCACACGCCGGCCCGGTGCGGGGCCCGCCCTCACCCAGGACCTCGGCCTGGCTTCCTCCCAGGGCTGCTACGAGAAGATGAAGCTGTGGTTTGAGGACAACCGGCACGCGCTGGGGGCCGTGGGCATGTGCGTGCTCATCCTGCAGGTGAGGCCCCGCCGGGGGGCCAGGCCCGGGCCCAGGCCCCAGGGAGGACTCACCGGGGTCCCCGGGGCTGGGGGGACTTCAGGACTCACCGGGGTCCCCGGGGCTGGGGGGACTTCAGGACTCACCGAGGTCCCCGGGGCTGGAGGGACTTCAGGACTCACCGGGGTCCCCGGGGCTGGAGGGACTTCAGGATTCACCGGGGTCCCCGGGGCTGGGGGGACTTCAGGACTCACCGGGGTCCCCGGGGCTGGGGGGACTTCAGGACTCACCGGGGTCCCCAGGGCTGGAGGGACTTCAGGACTCACCGGGGTCCCCGGGGCTGGAGGGACTTCAGGACTCACCGGGGTCCCCGGGGCTGGAGGGACTTCAGGACTCACCGGGGTCCCCGGGGCTGGAGGGACTTCAGGATTCACCGGGGTCCCCGGGGCTGGGGGGACTTCAGGACTCACCGGGGTCCCCAGGGCTGGGGGGACTTCAGGACTCACCGGGGTCCTCGAGGCTGGCGGGACTCGGATTCGGGGCCCGGGCCCCTCCTCCCTGAGCCGCCCCTGGCCCTCCAGGTCCTCGGCATGGCCTTCTCCATGACGCTGTTCCAGCACACCCGCCGCACCGGGAAGAAGTACGACGCCTGAGCGCCGGCCCTGCCCGCGGCGCCTGGGAGACGCCAGAGCTGCCCGGCCCGGGCCTCGGAGGCTGGAGGCTCGGGAGGAGGCCGGGCATCGGGGCTTCCCGGCTCTCGCATCTGCACACTTGCCAAAGACGCTGGGTGAGCTCGGCCCGGGCCAGCCCTGCCCCTGCCCGCGGCCGTCCTCCACCCGTGCTGGAGACACCGACCCGCCGGGGCCTCTCCCGCCTGACCGGGACTCGGCTGCGTTTGTGTTTTCTAAACTTCCCCTGACTCGGGGCTTCAGGAATGTTCTGACACGTAGGTGACTTTCTCATCTGTCGCTGGTTCCTTCCCCTGTGGGGGAGGGCAGGGGAGGGCGGGGTCCCCTGAGCCCATGCGGGGCTCCCAGGGGGAAGGGGCACAGCCAGGCCCAGTGGGGGGGGGGGTCCTTGGGGATAGGGGGGCCGGCGAAATGCCTTCCAGGAGCACGGCCTGAGCTGCTGTGGCGCTGCCCTCTGCCCCCCGCCCCCCGCCGTCCAGTGACTTCCAGACACCCCCCACCCCCCCAACCCCTGTGCAGGCGTCGGCCGGGCTCCTCACACATTCCTGGGCTCTGGTACTCCCGGGCTTCTCCCTCCCCGGGACCCCAGGTTCCGGAAGGGGCTGCACGTTCGGGGCCTCTGGTGTCTCCGTGGGCCCAGGTCCTGGCAGGGAAGAGGCAGGGGTTGGCGTGGAGGAGGGAAGGGAAAGCCCAGCTGCCCAGGGGCTCCTGGGCCTCCATCTTCCCAGACAGCCCTTCCGCCGGTCCCTCTGCCATCTGCCCTAAGTCCAGCCAGGAGTGCTCTCTGGCTTGGGTTGGGGGCGGAGGCCGTCAGGGGTGAGAAGGATGGGTCACACTCGGGGCACAGGCCTGGGTGGGGTGCAGGGCGCAGCTGGGGTGTGCAGAGTTGTGCTGCAGTTGTTAAATGCTTACAAATGTCAACAGCAAAAGCTCAGGGTGTGGGGTGGGGCAGGGCGCCCCGGCCTCCCTCCCTGCCAGTCCTGAGTTTCTGGGGTGTCCAAGAAGGCACCCACCCCGTCTTGCCTCACCAGGGGGGTGGCTCAGGCCCCGCCCCACCTCCCCGGGTTCGAATCCCACCAGGTGAGGCTGCATGCTGATGTGTGACCCGAGAAGCAGGGCTCACTGCTGACTTCCGGGTGGGCATTTCCCACAGCCGTTGGCCTGAGCACTGCCCCTGGGTGACAGCAGCAGGAATTGGGGGTGCCAGGCTCTCCCGAGCCTCCCCACCCCCCACCCCTGTGACCCAGAGCATCACAGGCTTCTCCCCGCCAGGCTGGGTCTGCATCTTGGCCTTGGGGAAACTGAGGCCCCCTCCCGCCCTGCCCACCTACTGGTGGAGGTGCTAACAGTCAGGAGGGGGGCCGCCCACCCTCCTCTCCCCCCCCATTGCCCCCTCTCCCTGTTGGTTTCCGATGCACTTTCTGCTTGCCACGCCCGGCCCACCACTCCCCAACCCAACCCTGGCTTTATCCAATACTCTGTTTTTAGCATGTTTTTCAATAAAAACGGATAACGTGTTCAGAGCACAAAGCCAGTGTCTCCTGGTGGTGTTTCGTCCATGGCTCAGTGGGGAGGGGCTGGGGGTAGGGTGGGGAGGGAGGTCTGAGCCACTCTGAGCTTGATTGAGCCATCAGATCTGGCTGAGTTTAATCACAGCTTGAGATTGTCTAGAGCTCTAAGATCTCTCCCTCTCCCCCCTCTTTCACACACACACACACACACACACATTCTTCAGACCCATGCTGACATGGTGTTTGGGTCCTGGGGTGAATACTTGGGACCCAGTTTTTTTTGGGGGGGGGATTCCAGGATTCTGGGAATTCGTGGACTCAATGTCCAGTGTGGGGGTCCCCACCCTGTCCCCCACAGACGACTGAGGTAAATTACTGAGACACCCGAGGAGCCCCTTGTCAGAGACAGAGACAAGAGACAGAGGCAGAGACAGTGCCATGGATGATACTAAGATAGAAACTTCCTGATCGCAGCTCTGAAACGAAGATAAAGCAGTCAGATTCCCATCCATACATTCACAAATAGTTCAATTTCCCCAAAAGGGTTCCTTAGTCTAATTTTCTTACCGTCCTCAAAGTAATATATGTATATATATGGTTTTATTGTTATTATAAAGCATATGTACAGAGGGTTACAGTTACATAACATTTCTTTTTAGATAATCTCACCCCTCATTCTCTCAGTCCAAATCTTGAAAAAAAACTTTTTTCTAGCTTCTAGGACAATTTAACGTTCAATTCCTCATTGGACCCTGAATAACACTGACAAGCAGGAATAAAAACACGGGGGGGGAAAAAAAGCCCTTCGTCTTCCTTTTGTCAGTTGTGGGGCTTGAACTGGGGGCCCGGGCGCCGTCCCTGAGCTCTTCAACTCCAGGCTGGCGCTCTACCACTTGAGCCACGGCGCCGTGTCTGGTTTTCTGGTGGATAACTGGAGATCAGAGTCTCCTGGACTTTCCTGCCCGGGCTGGCTGGGAACTGCGATCCTCACATCTCAGCCTCTCAAGTCACTGGGGTGACAGTTCGAAGCCAGCCCAGCTAGATAGGTCTGCGAGGTGCCTGTCTCCAAGAAACCGGCACAAAGCCAGGAGCGGGGGCTGTGGCTCAAGTGGTAGAGCTCCAGCCTTGAGCACCTTCGTGCCCTGCCGAGGGGACCCAGGGGGGCTGGGAGCTGGATTTGGGATCCTGAGATCTCAGGATGGAGGAGTGGGGCGCACGGTGGAGTTGGGGTGCAGGGACGCGGGGTGTGGGCCGGGTCAGCAGGAGGGCGGCTGCAGCTGGCGGTGCAGGCAGCACGCGAGGATCATCCCGCACACCTGCGGGGACAGCGGGTCAGCGCGGCCACCGAGTCCACGGGGGACCCCAGCCGGGCGCCGTGGCTGTGTGGCCCGGGGGTCACTCTGCATCGACAGAGACCCCTCCTCCTGGCCCAGGGTCTCTCGCCTCTCCTCCCAGCCATGAGAGCCCAGGATCGCGGTTCAAAGCCAGCCTGGGCGGGAAAGTCCGTGAGGCTCCGATGGCCAGTCAACCTCCAGAAAATGGGAAGTGGGGCTGCGGCTCAGCCTGCTAGAGCGCCAGCCCTGAGTGAAAGAGCTCAGGGACAGCACCTCGGCCCCGAGTTCAAGACCCATGATGGGCAGAAAGAAGAATATACTAAATCGTAAGTGAAGCTGGGAACAGCTGGCAGCTCACGCCTGCTCAGGAGGCTGAGATCTGAGGACCGCGGTTCAAAGCCAGCCCCAGGGGCTGACACCAAGTCACTCAACCAGCAGAAAGCCAGAGGTGGAGACGCAACTGGAATGGCAGAGCGCCAGCCCTGGGCAAGCCAGAAGGCAAAGCCCTGAGTTCCAGCCCCAGCCCTGCTGCATGCCCCGAAAAAAAACCAGGAAGAGGAAGCTCAGGCAGGATCCCTGCAGGTCCTGGGCTGGGCCGCCCGTGCCCAGCGCTGGCCGGCAGAGGGCACTCCCGCCCCAGGCATGGCCACAGGGGCGGAAACAAGAAAACTGAGGAGGCTGAGGTTCAGAGCCCGCCTGGGCAGGCGGCACAGGCCACAGCGCCCTGGGGATTTGTCGCTGCTGATGTCGTTGGGTCTTGAACTCATGGCCTGGGCGCTCGCCATCCCTGAGCTCTTTCGCTCGGGGCTGGCGCTCTACCACTCGAGCCACAGCCCCGCTTCCCATTTTCTGGTGGTTGACTGGCCATCACAGTCTCATGGGCCTTCCCGCCCAGGCTGGCCTCCAACCGCCATCCTCAGCTCTCAGCCCCGGGGATTTGAGTCTGAGGGGTGGTGGGCAGAGCCGGTGAGCACTGGCGGGGCTTCTCCTGCTGGGTCAAGTCAGTGCGGTCCGGGACGGGGGCGTCAGCTCAGGGGAGGCACCCCGAACCCCACTCACCTGCAGACAGGCCACCCCGATGCCCACGGCCCCCACGAGCAGCAGGTGGTCGGCCAGGAACTGCTCCAGTTTGGCCTTGCAGCCTCCCTGCAGAGAGAGGCGGGGGCTACCTGGTGGGCCTGCACCGGGGCGGGGGTCTCGGGTGCCCCGGGAGGGGTGTCCCCGGGGAGGGGGGGTCCCCAGACACCCCAGCTGCCCCTGGGCCGAGGGCACGCGGCCTCCGGGGCCTGGGCTCTGCCTTGCCCCCCCCACGGACCCTCACCTCCACGCTGTAGATGTTGGAGGGGTGCAGGCGCCGGCCGCAGCCCCCCACCACCGTCTTGCAGCAGCTGTCAGGCACCCCGCGGCCCTCAGCCTCTGCTGACAGGATGTAGGCGCTGTGCTGCCAGTCCACCCAGCTGTCACTCCCGCAGCACTTGAACTGGAGGGAGAGGAAGGGGCTGGGGTGATGGAGACTGAGGGGAGGAGGCTCTGGCCACGGCGGGGGCGGGGCCGGGGCGGGGCCTGGGAGGGGCGTGGCCTGGTGGGGGCAGAGCCATGGAAGGAGCGGTCCAGGGGAAGGGGTGGGGCCTGGGCGTAAATGTGTTGTGGGCGTGGCCGGCTGTGGACGTGCCCGGGAGGGGCGTGGTCCGTTGTGGGCGTGGTCTGGAGGGTATGTAGGGCCTGGGCGTGGCCAGCGGTGCTGAGGGGCGTGGCCGTTTGTGGGAGTGGTCGGGGAAGGGTGTGTAGGGCCTGGGCGCGGCCGGGGAGGGGCGTGTCCAGTGGTGGGGGCGTGGCCGGGGAGGGGCGTGGCCGGGAGGCCCGCGGGGCTCACGTCCTGCTGCAGGCGGTCCACGGAGGCCGTCAGGGCCGAGGCCCGCGGTTGCCCGTAGTCCTGGGCCAGGGCGAGGCTCAGGCGCTGCTTCAGCTCCTCACTCAGCTGCGGGGGACGCGGGAGGTCAGGTGGGTCGGGGGTCAGGGGGTCAAGGGTCGGGGGTCAGGAGGGTCAGGGGGATCGGGGGTCAGGGGGGTCAGGGGGTCAGGGGGGTTGGGGATCAGGGTCGGGGGTCAGGGGGTCGGGGGGATCAGGGGGTCGGGGGGGTCAGGGATCAGGGGGTTCAGGGGGTCAGGGGGTCGGGGGATTGGGGATCAGGGGGGTCAGGGGGTCAGGGGGTCGAGGGGTTGGGGATCAGGGGGTCCGGGGGTCAGGGGGCCGGGGGTTCAGGGGGGTCAGGGGGTCAAGGGGTCGGGGGGTCAGGGATCAGGGGGGTCAGGGGGTCGAGGGGTTGGGGATCAGGGGGGTTGGGGATCAGGGGGGTCGGGGGGTCAGGGGTGCGGGGATTCAGGGGTTCCGGGGGGAGGGGGTCCAGGGCGTGGGGATTTCCAGGGCCGCGCTCTCCCACTCACCCTCTGGTAGTACACGTGGGCCAGGACCCCGGCCACCAGCTCCACCAGGAAGACCACCAGGAGCAGGCACAGGTACTGGGGAGGCGGGACGGGGCTGGCGGTCAGCGCCAGAGCCCAGCCAGGCCTCGCCGTCACCCCAGCTCCTCCCGAGGACGCAGAGCCCAGGGCCACCGCGGCTCACGGCCAGCCCTGCGAGGGACGCCCCAACCCCAACCCGCACCCAGCTGGCCATGACAGGGACAGGGTCCCGGGGACAGGGTCCCGGGGACAGGGACAAGGCCGCCCCGACGGCTCCCCGCCTGCAGTGTCCTCCGACACAAGCGCCAGGGTGAACGGCCTCTTCCTCCCCAGCAGAAAGCAGGTTTCTAGGGTACCGGTCCCCTAAAAATACATGGTTTATATAAAAAGAAAGAGAACGGCTTCCCGCAGACCCACTTTTGTGCGGAGCCTCCATCTCCATCTCTGTCCGGCCTGAATTCCACGCTCCAAAAAAATAGCCCATCAGGGGGCCACGGACGCCCCCGCCTGTCACCCCAACTGCTCAGGAGGCTGAGATCTAAGGATCGGGGTTCAAAGTCAGCCCGGGGCGGGAAAGCGCATGCGACTGATCTCCAGTGAACCACCAAAAAGCCAAAGTGGCGCTGTGGCTCAGGAGGTAGAGCACTAGACTGGAGCAAAAGGAGGCTCAGGGACAGCGTCCAGGCCCTGAGTTCAAGTCCCGGGACTGGGTAAATAACTAAACACTGGAGAGCCCCGCAAACGGATGACGTCTGTGGAAACTATGCTGCCTTCTCATGTGAAGATCCAGAGCCCCTGCGAGGCCCCTGAGCCCATCTCTGTGCCTGGCGGCCCCCAGGACCCAGCTTCCCGCTGTCCCGTCCCCCCAGCTCCCTCCGGACATAATTACAGCCCTGCATGTGCGTGCGCAGCTCTTCTATCCAGGGCAGAAAACTGGGTCGCGCTGGGGAGAGGGGGCCGGGCTGGGCCAAGCCTAGGTCCCCTGTTTCCCCCTCCCGGCCCCCCCAACCCCCCGGACGGGTGCAAGGCCCTGCTGTGAATGGGCGGTGTATGCTGGAAGGTGGGGGTGAAGTGGGACAGCTCGACTTTTCCTAGAGACTTGGGGTGCTGTAGCCTCCTTGCTAAGCCCAGCAAGGTTCTCCCCGCCTCCCCTTCCTTTCCACCCTGGCCCTTTGGGGAGCCGGGGCGCTGGGATCCTAAGCCTTCCTCCGTGCCCTTGATGCCCGTCTCATTTCTGGGGAGCCCCTCTGGGGCCTGGGGGTGACTCACGGTGGACAGGCAGCTCCTCTGCTCCCGGGTGATCGCCCCGAAACCCAGGAAGCCGGCCGCCAGCACCAGGGAGCCCGCCAGGATGAGGATGTAGGCCGAGGCGGAGAAAGTGCCAGAAGCCAGGGCCCCGAGGTAGCTGCTTCTCTCCAGCAGCGTCCACACGCCCACTGCCAGGACCACGGCCCCTGCCACCTGCAGGGACACGGGGACACGGGTCAGTCCGCAGCTGCCTGCCACGCGCGTGCCTGGCCTCCAGAGAACCTTCCAGGAGGGTCTGGCCTGGCCTGTGCCAGGGACGAAGGAAGAATTAACGGCTCCTCTTTCATTAAGCCCAGGCAGACAGCGACGGTGCCTCCCGCCTGTCACCCCAGCCCCTCAGGAGGCTGAGATCTGAGGATCGAGGTTCAAAGCCAGCCTGGGCAGGAAAGTCCAGGAGATTCTGATCTCCCATGAACCTCCAGAAAACCGGAAGAGGAGCTGTGGCTCAGGTGGCAGAGCGCCTGCCACGCGCACTAGGTTAATAAACATAAAGCAAAGCCCCACAGGTCTGGGCCCCAGGCGAGGGGCTGGAGGCACTGCTCAAAGGCGTGGAGGGCCTGCTTTTCAGGAAGCCAGGGCAAGGTCTCCAAACCTTGATCCTCAGACCTCGTGAGCTGCAGATCCCGGCTGAGTGTCTCCATCTCGCTCTTCTCCCTCCCCTTCCCTGTCCCTCCCCCGCCCCCAGCTCAAGGTTAGGCCCCACTCTTAGATCTCAGCTAACCTCCTTATGGCCTGGGGGCTCAGTCTTCAAGTGCAGCCCCAGGGGGTTAGGGCGGGGTAGGGGGCACAGCCAAAGTTGGGCAAGGAACTTCTAAAGGATCATGGGAGAGCGTTGGTGTGCAGCACCTCGGCTCCCGCCCCTCCCTGTCCTGGCCCTCGGGCCGTGTCCAGGACCGGCCTGGACTCCGGGCCCAGTGCTCCTGACTGGCCGGGTTTCCAGCAGCCACCTACCCAGAAGAAGAAGTTGAAGAGGAAGAGCAGGGACTTCAGGTAGACTCTGGGCCAGTCGTCCTGAGGGGCCTTGGAGGGCACCATGGTGGCAAGGCCTGCGGAGGACAGGCCGCTCAGTGCAGTCCCGCGGGGGGGGGGGGGATTCGGGGACCCAGGGCCTCACCCACCGGGCCCTATGGTGGAGAGGGGACAGGGCCAGCCCTGAGTTCAAGCCCCGGGACTGGTGGACAGGAGCACAGAGCCGGGCCCCTGATTCCTGCTCCCGGGCCCCTTATTAGCATATTCAAGGAGCACCTCATGCATATGCATGTATGCAAATGAAGGCACCTGGCCACCTGACTCCACTTAATGCATACATGGTCATCAACGCTGAATTCTGCCTTTTCTCAAAGATCAAGCTCACCAGCGGGCGTTCTGGAGAACTCTCGGGGAGCCAGGGCTGCTGCCGCCCACTCCGAGGGAGGCTGAGAAGGGAGGATCTGGGCTGGAGGCCGGCCCAGGCCGAGGAGCCCTCCTGCCTGCAGCGAGAGCAGGGCAGGAGGCCAGGAAAGGCCAGCGCCACACAGGCACAGGAAAGCCCCGAAGAACAACCCCCCCAGACAGCCGGCCACACGGGTGACAGGATGGAGATTCCCTCCGGCGGGGGCCCCAGAGCTCCCTTGGCCCAGGATGGCGGGGGACGGGGGGAGGGGTGGGGAAGGGGAGTTGTTCTTGGGTGGAGGCGGGAGGAGGGCAGGCGCCCCAGGGGTTCCCAGCTGGCCAGAGACCCTCCCTAGCGGGAGTCACGCACGGTCCCCGGGGTCACTGTCACGCACGCATGGTCCCCCCGCCTGGCTGCCCATCGCCTTGTGGCCTCCTGGCCCCCGACCAAGGCCTGAGGCCCCCAGACTTCAGAACCCCAAGCACCCCGACTTTCAGCCTGGGACCCCAGTGCCTGGCCCGGCTCCTTCAGAGCCAATCCCTCCTGTCCCTGAGGGCGGGAGGGCGGCTGGACCCCCCCAAACCTGTGGGGCCCAGCGGGGTCCCCGCAAAGCTGGGTGGCCAGGGCCCTCCACACAGACACCCCGAAGACACACAGGCTTGGGCGTGGATTCCACACCCACAGACCTGCCACAGACAGACAGGTGGACAGAGAGACAGATGGACAGACCAGGGAGATGGACGGACAGACAGCTGTATCCCAGGAAGGAGGAGCAGCTGAGTCCCCTCCTCAAACACAGACAGACCAAACCACCGCCTGCCCCCCGCCCCCCAAATCAGCACAGCCCCCCCCCCCCAGCAGAGCAGTGCCCAGCCGGCACGCAGAGCCCCTGAGCCCAGGAGACCAGCAGGAGCCGCCCGGGCCACCCACGACTGGACGCAGACCGCATGGCCGCCCCTCCGCCTCCACACTTGGCTTTCCAGAAACTTCCCCGTCTTCCCACAACCCCTCCCAGCTCGCTGCCCCCCCGGGAACCCCCTGCCCCTCCCCGGACCAGGCCACACGGGGGCCCCCGTCCATGAACCTTCCACACTGCACGAGGGTGCCAGGGCTGTCCAGCACGTACCCCAAAAACACAGGGGCTCAGGACACAGGATGGACGGACAGAAAGACAGAAAGACCCACTACCTCAATCCTGTACCCCAGAACCTCAGGGACAGAGGGACAGCCAGCCCAGACAGACAGACAGCAGGCAAACAGGCAGACAGATGGACAGGCAGGCCAACCTGGGCCTCTAATTCTGCACCCCAGAACATCAGGGGCTCTGGGACAGAGGGACAGTCAGCTTGGACAGACAGACAGGCAGGCAGGCCCGCTGCCTCCATCCCTGCACCCTGAACCTCAGGGAACCTGGCCAGCGGCTTCGGCTTCTCCGGGCTGCACACCCCACGCTCCCCCGCCGCCCCCCCAGCCGCACAGAGGGCGGATTTGGGAGGAGGGGTGCAGCCCTGCACCCCAGGCCAAGGCTGACCACAGCAGCTGGGGCATGGGGGGGGGTCTGTCCCCAAGGCCACAGCAGAGGACCCGGCCCCGAGGCACTCACCAGGGTGGAAGGGGAGGACGTGGGGTGTGGGGGGAGCCCAGGTGGGGAGGCGGCCTCTGAGCCCCACTTTCCCGTGGGCGCCCCACTTTCCGCTGGCTGCTCTTTGTCTGGAGTTTCTGGGAGGTGGAGCCCAGCACAGCCCCGATCCTGCCGGCTGGCTGGGACCTGTGAGCCTGGTGGGGCTGGAGGGGGCGTGGGACAGGAGGGGGGCCAGCCCTGCCCCCCTCAGACCTCCCCTCAGCTCCTCCCTGGTGCTGGAGAAATGCTGAGGGTGGGGGAGCTTTTGGGGAGGGGAGGGCAGAGGAGGGGAAGGAGGTTTGGGAAGGGAGGAAGGAGAGGGGAGGGGAGAGAGGAGAGGAGAGGGCAGGGGAAGGGAAGGAGGGGGAGGGAGGGGAAGGAGGGGGAGGGGAGGGGAAGGAGGGGGAGGGGAGGGGAGGGGAGGGGAGGGGGGAGGGGGGAAAGAGAGGGGAAGGGAGGAGGCCAGCTGTTAAAGCCAGCCCCTGACCATAAAGAACCACAAACAACAACAACAACAAAACACTCTAGCTGAAAAATAATGAGCAATAAGACAGGCCGGAGGCCTGGCTCAGATCACCTGGCTAACAAGTGCCAGCCCTGAGTTCAAACCTCAGTGCAGGAGGGAGTAGGGAGGGGAGGAAGAGGAGGAGGAGGGAGGGTGTGGGGGGACCTGGGGGGACCAGGACCAGGGCACTTGGGGCGTTGTCTCTCTCGAGCCCACATAAGAGAAGCAGAAACAGAGAAGTCGTGCCTGGCCTTCTGATGTGGTGAAGCCCCAGCCTAGAACCTTCTCCTGAGGGGAGCCCCCTCCCCGTCTCCCCCCAGCCCAGCCGGGCTGCCAGGGGACCTGGCTGGCTCCCCAACCCCACATTTCCCGAAACCCAGGTCGTTAAGGCTCTCCAATTGCAAACACATGTCCACAGCTCCGCTCCAGCAAGCCATCCAGGGACTGCGGAGGGAGGGGGAGGAAGAGGGGGGGAGGCCAGGCCTGCGGAGGGAGGGGGAGGGAGCGGGCGGGGGGGAGGCCAGGCCTGCAGGGATGGAGGGTAGAGTGGAAATGTCAGTCTGGACGCATTCAGGCTGGAAGAGGGTTCTTTGCAAGGCAGCTCATGTGATCTCTACTTTCCCAGGGTTCGAGGCCTTAGGCAGATGGGATGCTGGACCATGTCCCCAGACCTTTCATCTGTATTTAGTTGGTTTTTTTTTTTTTCCCAGTCCTGGCGCTTGAACTCAGGGCTCTTGAGCTTTCTCAAGGCTAGCACTCTACCACCTGAGCCACTGTGCCACTTCTCACTTTTTCCGTGTCTGTGGCACCGAGGACTTGAGCCCAGGGCTTCCTGCATGCTAGGCCAGCAACTCTACCACTGGGCCACGCTCCCAGCACTGGATTTAGTTAGAGTTGTTTATCTTTTAAAGAGACAACAGGACAGCACTGTGTCCTGTTCTGGGAGATCACAGAAGCGGGGTTCAGGGCCAGGGTGGCCCCCCTCAGAGGGAACTCAATTTCAGCGGAGATGAGTGTACATGGGGATGGTGAGAAGCCAAAGGCGTGATTCAGCCTCGGTGTTTCCCTTCTCCTGAGGAGAAAACTCTTTATTAGATCAACACTTTAAGTACTGGGCTATGTCTTAATTATAACCTAGGCTATATACTATCGAGGAAAAGATATGATTAGAGAAAAATTAAAATATTGGGCAATGAATGTAAGTTGCCTCACTCAAATACTGTTTTCAGTTATCCCATAACTAAGCTTGGCTTTGTCTTTTTTTTAATATTCTTTTATATATTTTTTTAGTCATTCCAGGCATTTAAAGCTCTTTTTGTCTGTGTAACTCTTCCAGGAACCAAAACTGCCAGTGTAGAGGAATTCTAGGGAGCTTTTTATTTTGCTTCTTAAATTATTTATAACAGAACTGACCTCCATTCTTTTGTTTGCTCATCTATCAACAATCAATCAGCCAATCGATCTATCCATCCATCCATTCATCCATTCATCCATGCATCCATCCATGTATCCAACCATCCATCCATCCAGCCAGCCAGCCAGCTAGCCATCTAGCCATCCACCATGTATCTATCCATGTATCTATCCATCCAACCATCCATATATCCATCCATCCATCCATCCATCCGTCCGTCTGTCCATCCATCCATCCATGTACCCATCCACCCATCCATCCTCCATCCATTCCCACAACTCCTCTTCCATTCAGAAGTGAGTTAATGATTGTCTTCCTCCTGTGGTTCACCGCACTTGTGTAATGTGCGGCACCCGCAGTGGGGTGGAGACCCCAAGGGGAGGCCATGCCAGCCGGTGGTCCAGCAGGGTCTCAGCAGGCCGCTGTAGTTCCCAGCCCGCCTGCCTCGGTGTCGCAGGC
Source organism: Megascapheus bottae (assembly GCF_031878675.1). Classification (NCBI taxonomy): domain Eukaryota; kingdom Metazoa; phylum Chordata; class Mammalia; order Rodentia; family Geomyidae; genus Megascapheus; species Megascapheus bottae. The sequence goes on from NC_143545.1 coordinate 1,325,017, forward strand.
CTGCCAGCCTCTTCCAGCCTGTTCTGCCGCCTGGGCTCTATCGAGTTCTCTGGTGCAGTCCTGACCTGGGCCCGCACCGGGCCGGGCGCCGTCCACTCCCGGCTCTTCCTGCCAGGCTGGCTGTGAACTGACATCCTCAGGTCTCAGCCTCCCGGTGGGGGTCCCCACTGTGCACCCCACCCTCGCCATCTCCTCTCTCTGGCCTCGTCGTCCCTCTTGCTTCCTGGATGGGCTCGGGGTCTGGGCCTCTCCTGACCCGCGGGTTCAGCTATTCATGCGGCTGGAAGAGGCACCTCCTGAAAGAAGAAAACCAATGGGGGAAAGAGAGGAAGGAGACCAGGCGCATAAAGAAAGACAGAGACAATCTGAGTCGCGTCAAGGTCTCATTTATTAAAAGTAAAGCAGGGTTTATATACCCTGAGTGTAAGGAAGGGAGTATAGGGGGGGGGGGGATGGAGAGTTTCTGTGATAACAAGAAGGAGAAGTCTCAAGGTTAGGGGTGGGTCAGGCTGCTCTTTTGGCCATTGTGCTAACCCAAGCAACCACCTGCGGTTATTCCGAGAAATATTTTGTGCAGATGACTCAACCAGATGCGATTTGCTCAAGGCTAGAGGGTCTTTGTTTTGTTCCATTTAACTCCTTGGTCTCTGACAATTCCCCCTTTCCTTTAAAGAACAAGGTCTTTATAGGTGGAGAGAACACCCTGTCTTAGGCTATATGGAGGGACCCTTACTCCTGGCAACATGCCTTGTTGAGCCGGCCTCGACGGCCTCTGTATGTTGTGCCACCCAGGGTAAGCTCCATAATAATCCCGTCATTGGATGCTCTCTAGCCGCTTGGGGTTTATCAGCCAAGAAGTGTATGAAACTGGAGCCCTCTTTCGGGAGTGCTTGTTTCGGACCCTACAGGGTCATCCTGAGCCTCTAAGCGATGATAATGCACCGAGATTGAGTTTTTGGAAAAGGCAGAATCAATTTGATTTTTTATAAATCGCGTAAGGCGCTGAAAAGCCCAAGGGCCAAAAGAAATTAGGAGGAGAAGTCCCACAAGGGGGCCCAAGAGGGAGGGTAAAAGAGTTGATAGCCAGGGAGATGTGGAGAACCAATTTTGATACCAAGATTCTTGTTTTTCCCTTTCTCTTTTTCGCTTTTCTAGGCTAGCTGTAATTTTTTCTAAGCTATCCTTAACAAGTCCTGTTCTATCTACAAATACGCAGCATTTTTCCTTTAAAGCCGCGCATAAGCCTCCTTGCTGTAGAAAAAGTAAGTCTAATCCTCGTCGATTTTGGAGGACAACTTCTGCCAGAGAGCATCACCGTCAATAGCATCATGCGGAGTGATGACGGGGAAGGCCTCATCATCATGGTTGTTGACTGCCACACCCACTCCAGTGGAGTCTGTGCAGCATGGAGCAGAAAGAGCTTGAATGGCTGCCAGTCCTGAGGTTCGCACCAATGGTGATCAGGCCTCCTGGAGGTCCCTGGCAGAGACCGGGACATATGCGTGGAATGCTCATAATGCTGGGTGCTGGGATTCTTTTATCACTCTTTTCATTTCTGATAGTTGATGGTATGGCAGTAATATTCTGTGCCAGCTACTGGCCTAAACAATTAATTGAGCGACTAGATGCTCCAGGAACTAAAAGTGCATGCCCGGCTACTCTGGCGCAAGACATACCCACAGCAGCCTTAATGACCTCAATGCATTCTATTAATAATAAGACAGAATTAGAAACTAAACGGAAAACATGATCTCTGAATTAGTAATAAATGTTAGTTTACCTGAATATGCCTTTAATGCGTCTGCATTACTTGTGTAAATGTCACAAGTACCTAATGAATCACATGGGAAAGGATTAGAAGGGCTAGAGCACCGTGGTGTGCTCTAACTGAACAGCAACAATGGACTCTTAGGTTTAAGGTTTTACAATTCCTGGCACAGGGTAATAATTACTAACTTAGAAACAGAATCATAGGAAGAACTAGAAAACAGATGGTAAACAAAGCTAATAGTGATTAATGCCAAGGCGGATGACGCCTAACCATAATGTCTGACTTATTAACCATGGCTTCTTAGAATGAAGGGAGAAGTTTCTTTTCTACTCAGAAAAATGTACCCTGTAACCATTCTTAAACGTGATTGTAATCTTTTGACCTTATGCCAACTGAAAGAAACTACTCCTACTTTGACTGTATATAATCTCACATTCAACAAGTAAAACTTCGCAGCAGATTTCGAACCTCCCTTGCGTTTGTGTCTGTCTGTCATCGCCGAATCCATTCCTGACCTGTGAATCCAGACTTGGTCTCTCCGCATTCCCGCTGAGTCGGTCTGCGGCAAGTGGCGCCCGAACAGGGACCTGACTGGACAGGTAACACTTTATCCTTTCTTTTCTCTTTTTCCAAGGAGTGGATAGGCTCTCACCAAGGGAACTGCAGTCCCGCCAGTAAAACAAGGGAGACTGGTGAAGGGTGAGTAAGATTAACCATGGGGCGATCAGGAACTAAAGGACAGAAACTTTTTGTTTCAGTTCTCAAGCACATGTTAACAGAACGAGGTCTAAAAGTCTCGGGTGCTACAGGCAGAGAATTTTACACACTCTGCCAAGACCTCATTCGTCCTTTAAGGAAAACAGGTTCATTGCAAGACTATGTAAAAGCATGTGCTGACGCCTCACCCGCGGTAGTGCAAGGAATGGCCTACGCGGCAGCTATGAAAGGTCAAACGTTTCATTCATATGTCAAGCAGACATATGGGGGTGGAGGATCTAAGAAAGGGCCTCAACCTACTTGTTTTGAATGTGGAGAATCAGGACATATGAAAAAGGATTGCTCTAGCAAAAAACAGGGAGGAACATACAAAAAGAATCCTCCAGGAATATGTCCCCAATGCCAGAGAGGAAGGCATTGGAAAAATAAATGTAAATCAAAATTCTGCAAATACGGAAGTAAAGTAGAAGAAGAAGTCAAGGAATCAAAAAACTAGAAAAGGGGCAGCCTCTCAGCCCCGATACAAGAGAGGAAAAGGAGGGCAAGGCCAACAGTCAGGCCCTTAACCCAGAGGCTCCAGAATTCACAATACATAATTTGCCTAGAGCCAGTCCAGGAAGTGCAGGCTTAGATGTAGTGGTAGGCAAGGATGTAATCCTGTCTGTGGAAGATGGGGTTCAATTGGTGCCTACTTAGGTTCAAGGAACTCTACCCTCAGGAATTACAGGATTGTTACTGGGACGAAGTTCTAACTTTAAATTGGGGATTGAAGTGCTTCCCGGAGTGATCAATTCTGACTTTACTGGAGAAATTAAAATCATGGCTAAAACTGTTAAAGGAACAGTAGTCCTAAGAAAAGGACAAAGAATAGCACAATTACTTTTGCTTCCTTATTTAAAATTACCTAATCCAGAGTTGTCAAAGGAAAGAGGTCAGGGCTCTTTCGGGTCAACTAATACAGTAGCTTGGGTTATGGAAATAGGAAAGGATAGGCCTTTTCTGTCTGTAAAAATCAATGGAAAAACTTTTAAGGGTATTTTAGATACAGGAGCAGATAAGACTTGTATTGCAGGAAAAGATTGGCCTCAAGCTTGGCCAGTAATAAAAACTTCCTCTTCATTACAGGGATTGGGAATGGCTTCTAATGTAGCAAAAAGTGCAGAACTCCTACGCTGGGAAGTGGATGGGAAAAAGGGAACCATCCATCCTTATGACATTCCCTCATTGCCCTTCTCCTTATGGGGAAGAGACATAATGACAGAAATGAATGTTAAGCTATTTACAGATTCAGACATTGATGAACAATATTTTTCATAGGGGCCATTGAGGCTACATTATTTGCAGATCAAATATCTTGGAAATCTGAAGAGCCTGTATGGCTTAATCAATGGCCCCTTACCCTAGAAAAAATACAGGCCATAGAAACTATTGTTCAAAAACAGTTAAACTCAGGACATTTGGAGGAGACTACTAGTCCCTGGAATACTCCTATCTTTGCCATAAAAAAGAAATCTGGTAAATGGAAATTATTACAAGATTTAAGAGCAGTAAATGCAACCATGCATGACATGGGCGCATTGCAACCAGGGCTGCCAAATCCAGTAACAATTCCAAAAGATTGGAAAATTACAGTTATAAATTTACAAGACTACTTCTTTACAATAAAATTACATCCTGAGAATTGTAAGAAATTTGCATTCAGTGTACCATCAGTAAATTTTATAAGACCCTACAAAAGATATCAATGGAAAGTGTTACCTCAAGGAATGAAAAATAGTCCTACGTTATGTCAAAAATTTGTGGCCAATGCTATTGAACCAGTAAGACAACAATTTCCTAATGTTTATCTAATTCATTATATGGATAATATTTTACTTGCAGCAAAAATTTATGGGGAATTACAGGAGTCTTTAATTTTATTATTAGAATCATTGCAGAATAATGGACTAGTTGTCACTCCTGACAAAATTCAATACCAGTTACCTATAAAATATCTAGGGCATGTTATTCATGAACAAAAAATAACGTCACAAAAATTACAGATTTGCAGGGATTCTCTACTTACACTAAATGACTTACAAAAGGTTTTAGGAAATATCAATTGGATAAGACCTCAACTAAAATTATCTACTGGAGAATTAAAGCCACTCTTTGAATTGTTACAGGGTGATTCTGCCCCTAATTCTCCTCGAGCCCTTAATAAAGCAGCTGCACTGTGGGCCTAAAACAGAGGCCTGGGTGGTCAAGGGACGCCTTGACCCCCCCCTCCCCTTCTGAGTTTCTTGTCAATAACAAGGCATACCTGAGAGTCCCACCAGTAAGACATGTCTAAATCTAAAAATAACTGTTTGGTGAAAACATTCATTTGAGCTCATGTTTTTTGTGTTAAGTGTATCTGATTGAGTCCAATTTTCTTGTTATATGTCAATGTCTGATTATTTAAAAGTCTCCGTTTCTCTGTCTTGTTCGTGTCACATATTCTTCCTTGTCCAGTTTTGTCTTTAAAATTGGTACCATTTTTAAGTATGGATCCTTATGGTTTTTCTGTGCATACTCAAGCACACATCCTTGTTATTTATTTGAACATTTCTGGGCCTAGCATGGCCGCTCCCCCATGTCTGCAGTTGTAACAAGCCCTGGAAAAATAAATTCCAGCTAAGTTGCCTTGCAAAAAGTTTTGTTTTGAACCTGGTTCTCACCTGTAAGAGTAAAATTAGCAAAACTCTCTTGACACAAACTTCCGGAAAATGAACGGCCGATATTATTTTTGCGCGCTTTATGATTTTTGAGTATGAATGTATGTGAATGAGTGAGTGAACATGTTCAAGGTTAAATTGTCAGCATGCTGTATAAAACAATGGATAAATTTATACTTAAACACAAAGACAATTGGGTAAATCTAAACTTAAAACTTCAAAAAAAAATATTAGGTTTGAATGTTTTACAATGTCTCAAAGGATTATTACATTGGTTTAAAGAGAAATTGGTAAAAAGTACTTTTCTAAAGACCTGGAGAAAAAAAAAAAATCTGGTTTTGTAATACTTAGAGCTGTTTACATTGTAAACATTGTATCCTGTTTAAGCCAGAGGTATTAGGGAATTTGGGATTTATTACCTTTAAAGTTTGGAGACATGTATTAGAAATTTAAATGTAAAATTGTTCATTAATGTCAGAAACTTTGCCTATCTGTCTTTTCTTGCAGACTGACACTGGAAGTCTGATGATAACTTTTGGTGCACTGATGTTTGTAATTCTTGCATTAGGGAAAAACTGTCATTTGAGTTTAAACTGTTGATGGAGTTCTAGGCAGTAATAATCTAAACTGCAGAATAAAACAAAAAGCCTCTTCTAAAGGCAAAGGGAGTGACCTGGGCCCTAGGGGGCCTGGAGGCAAAGGGAATTCCTTTAGCCTTAAATGTTTTTCAAATGCAAATAAAGACCAAAGTGTTAAGAGTTTAAGTTACAAAGTGTAAAAGTTAAAGAAAAGTAGAAATGGTTTCTGAACAAAATTTAAAAGTAAAGTTGTCCTAAAGTTTTGGTTAAAAAAAAAAAAAAAAAAAAAAAAAAAAGAAACAAGGAAAATTAGGACTATCAAAATGGTTACTTAATTGCTATTTCAACTTACTCTTGTAAATTACTTTATAGCAATCTCCAGCAGGCCCATGGAGAAGGTCAGAAACCCTTATTCAAATGTAATTTTGGCTCTTACCAGGTTCCAGGTAAGATCATACTTAGACTATTTCTGAGTTGACCACCTTGTTGCTTTAATTGGAGTAACATGGCCTTTTGTAGGACTCATTAATCTAATAGCCGCAACTTTGAGCCTGCCCGGACAAAGCAAAGTCCCTGTTCAGGTGCCAGTTGCCAGGGCCAGCCGGCAACAAACCAGGGTTCGCAGATTGGGGTTCCTGAAATAGGGGGCAAGAACTAAGAAAAAATAGAAGAGAGACAGACACACCGGGTCCGGGATGTCTGCAGCCCAGGATGCCGAGACTCCCATCTGGATTCCAGACAGACTCATCCAGCCCGCAGCGACTAAAAATGTCCCGAAGACAAAAACGAAAGCAGAAGCAACTCTTCCGCCGAATGCGTGGATGGCCCGTCTCTCACTCCAACCGCAGCAGAGCACACCTCGCCCTCCAAAAGATCTTCATCATCTTCTACATGAAGCGGAAACATTACTAAAAACAACCCATCAGCCAAAGACTGCATTAACTCTCCTTTTAGCATTATTATCTCTCCTTACTGTGAACTCCCCGGTGACCTCAGCACAAAGTTACTGGACTTATATTCCAAAGCCTCTGCCTTTACATCCAGTAGGCTGGGAAAACTCAGAATATATTAAGGTTATAATTAATGTTTCTGACATCTTGGAGGAATCTCCAACTTTTCATTTTGGCCATAATACCTCCTCTTACGTCAATTATGAGGGGAGGTCTAATACTTTACCTATTTGTTTTACTTTAAAAGGCATAACTCCGTATGGGCGTCTCATTTATTAAGTGTCTGGAAAAATACAAATCTTACCTATGATATGGTTACCTTACAGCAGCAAATTACAGCCATGAGTCAACAGCACTTGGAGTCCTGGGACATTTCTACTCTCTCCACAACTTTATCTTAAAGACTTGAATCCCTTGGATTGGATTCAATATTTTATTTTTCTTGGTGTAGGTATTACTGTCCTAATCATCATTTTATTAATATTTCCTATTATCTTCAGAATTATTTTAACTTCCCTGCACACCATTGAACGTGACTTCTACGCATATCACTTAAAAAATAAAAAACGGGGAACTGCCACACCCACTCCAGTGGAGTCTGTGCAGCATGGAGCAGAAAGAGCTTGAATGGCTGCCAGTCCTGAGGTTCGCACCAATGGTGATCAGGCCTCCTGGAGGTTCCTGGCAGAGACCGGGGCATATGCGTGGAATGCTCATAATGCTGGGTGCTGGGATTCTTTTATCACTCTTTTCATTTCTGATAGTTGATGGTATGGCAGTAATATTCTGTGCCAGCTACTGGCCTAAACAATTAATTGAGCGACTAGATGCTCCAGGAACTAAAAGTGCATGCCTGGCTACTCTGGCGCAAGACATACCCACAGCAGCCTTGATGACCTCAATGCATTCTATTAATAATAAGACAGAATTAGAAACTAAACGGAAAACATGATCTCTGAATTAGTAATAAATGTTAGTTTACCTGAATATGCCTTTAATGCGTCTGCATTACTTGTGTAAATGTCACAAGTACCTAATGAATCACATGGGAAAGGATTAGAAGGGCTAGAGCACCGTGGTGTGCTCTAACTGAACAGCAACAATGGACTCTTAGGTTTAAGGTTTTACAATTCCTGGCACAGGGTAATAATTACTAACTTAGAAACAGAATCATAGGAAGAACTAGAAAACAGATGGTAAACAAAGCTAATAGTGATTAATGCCAAGGCGGATGACGCCTAACCATAATGTCTGACTTATTAACCATGGCTTCTTAGAATGAAGGGAGAAGTTTCTTTTCTACTCAGAAAAATGTACCCTGTAACCATTCTTAAACGTGATTGTAATCTTTTGACCTTATGCCAACTGAAAGAAACTACTCCTACTTTGACTGTATATAATCTCACATTCAACAAGTAAAACTTCGCAGCAGATTTCAAACCTCCCTTGCGTTTGTGTCTGTCTGTCATCGCCGAATCCTTTCCTGACCTGTGAATCCAGACTTGGTCTCTCCGCATTCCCGCTGAGTCGGTCTGCGGCAGTTGACCTGTAAAAGAAAAATATTTTTGTTCTCAGGCGCCACCCTGGAATTAATTATATGGCTTTATTGTTTATTATATGGTTTTATTAATCTTTCAGGCAACCATCTAGCTCCCCCTTCTTTAGAATTATAAATGCAAGCTGATTCTTTTCCCCAGATAATGGTGGGTCAGGGCCATTCCATATTCCCGTCAGTGGGTCTTTCCATAGGGCCTGGGCGTAGTCTGTTTGTGTGGTGGGATGCCAAAGGCGTTCTGCGGCAGATTTGCCATCAGCGTCAAGGGTTAAAAAGTTTAAAACAAAGAGAGCATGTAATAGCAAAGTCTTATAGTTTCCTTTAAGGGAATATAATGTTTCTTGTGAGGCAAGTTTAAAGAGGGTGTTTTTTAAAGTCTGATGAGCCCTTTCCACTATTCCTTGTCCTTGGGGGTTGTAGGGGATTCCAGTAATATGTTTTATGCTCATTTGGGAGCAAAATTGTTTGAACTTTTGACTGGTATATCCGGGCCCATTGTCCGTCTTTATAGTTTGGGGTTGTCCCATGACAGAAAAAACATATAGGAGATGGTTTATAACATCTTTTGTGGCCTCCCCTAAATGAGTAGAGGCACAAATAAATCCACTAAAGGTATCAATGGTAACATGTACATATTTTAACCTTCCAAAGGAGGGGACATGAGTAACATCCATTTGCCAAAGTTGTCCAGGTATGAGCCCTCTAGGGTTTACACCTACATGGGGTTCAGGGAGCAGGGTTAGGCAATTTCTGCGGTTTTTAACAATTTGTCTTGCCTGTTCTCTAGTAATTTTAAATTTTAAGCGCAGGGTATGAGCATTAAGGTGGTGAACAGCATGGGCCTCTTGTGCAAGGGTCACCGGATTAACTGTTTGAGATAAGGTAACTATTTGGGTTGCCAAGTCAGCTAATTCATTGCCCCGGGTTAGTGGCCCAGGTAGGCCAGAATGAGCACGAATATGTCCTACAAAGAAAGGGTACGAACGTTGTCTAATAAGTTTTTGCAATTCAAAAAATAATTGAAAAGTAGGTGTAGTAGGCTGAATAACCGGAACCATTTCTAAAACTTGTAAAGCTCTAACAACATAATGGCTATCCGAAAACAGATTAAAAGGGTGGGTCTTTAATAACCGAAAAACACAAAGCGCAGCAAATAATTCTACTAACTGAGCAGATTTAAAGGAAGTATTTACAAAGTGGGAAACATTATTAATAACATATGAAGCTTTTCCATTTTTTGAACCATCAATAAAGATGCTCAAAGTATTGGGAATGGGCTTTATCAAGGTATTTTTTAGAAAAACGAAAGGAGTGATATTAAGGAATTGAATAAGTCTGTCGCTGGGCATGTGAGTATCAAAGCTACCCTGGAACCCAGTGCATAAAACAGTCCAATCATCTTGTCTTTGTTGTAACCAATTAATTTGTTCCTTAGAGTAAGGGGTGATTATGATATCAGGATCCTTGCCAAAATATCTGACAGAAGTCTTGAGCCCCAGAAAAATAAGTTGGGAGACCAAAGAGGGGTAGGAGGGGAGTACCTTGGACTGAGAGGCGGAGGCATGAATCCATAACAGGGGCACGTTTTTTTGCCATAATAAACCGGTGGGTGTAAATTCTGTGGCAAAAATGATTAAATAAAGGGTCAAGGAGGGGTTGAAGTAACCTATATTTTGTTGTGTAATGGCCTCCTCTAACTTTATTAGGGCTTTTTCAGCTTCGGGCGTAAGTTTTCTGGGGGAGGAAGGGTCAGAATCTCCCTGTAGAATATTAAACAGGGGTTTGAGATCTCCTGTGGTTAATTTAAGGTGAGGACGTAGCCAATTAATGTCTCCAAGGAGTTTTTGGAAATCATTTAGACAATTTAGCTTATTTCTTTTGATTTGAATTTTTTGAGCATATATTAAAGAGGGTTCTAATTGAAAACCCAGGAACAAGAAGGGATAGCAAGTTTGAATTTTTTCTGGGGAGATAAAAAGTCCTCTGTCTTGTAAAGCAATAACTATTTTTTGAGTCACTTGATGTGCCTCCATTTCTAGTTTGGCAGTAATTAATAGGTCATTCATATAATGTATAATATATATATGAGGGTATTGAACACGAATTGGGTCTATGGATTGAGCCACAAATTTTTGACAAAGAGTGGGAGAATTAGCCATACCCTGTGGCAACACTCGCCATTGAAAGCGGGGATTAGGGCCTTTATGGTTTATCATGGGTATGGAAAAGGCAAATCTTTTACAATCTCCAGGATTGAGGGGAATGGAGAAAAAACAGTCTTTTATATCTATTACAATTTTAAAATATTCTTTAGGGATAGCTGTGGGAGAGGGCAGTCCAGGTTGTAGGGCTCCCATGGGTGCCATGGTTTTATTAATTTTCCTTAGATCCTGCAGTAACCTCCAACTCCCATTTTTCTTTTTTATAACAAATATGGGAGTATTTCAGGGAGAGGTAGAAGGTTTAAGATGTCCCTGCTCTAATTGTTTTTGCACCAACTGAAGAGCAGCCTGAACCTTTTTTTGAGGCATGGACCACTGGTCTATCCAAACTGGATTGTCAGATTTCCAAGTTATTTTATCGGCTTGGAGTGCAGGGGGAGCAGTGGTCTTTAGGAAAAAAGGTCGGTCCCAAGACCTTTTCTATCCCATTTAGGGGTGGGTATAATTGGGTGACTAATTCCTTGTTCATGCTTTTCCAGCCCTTTTTTTGGCAAATATCCAGACTTGAGCATCATGTTAGTCACAGTCTTATTAGGACTGAACATGATAACTCCCATTTGGGTCATTATATCTCTTCCCCATAGATTTACAGGGAGTCCGTCCACCACAAAAGGTTTAACTGTCCCAATGTTTCCCTTTGGGTCTGTCCATGTTAATATTTTAGAACTCTGGAGTGTATTTTGAGTCTGCCCAATACCTTTTAGATGGGTAGCGGTGGGTTCCAGAGGCCAAGAGATAGGCCAATGTTGTTTTGCAATGACAGTAGCATCGGCCCCTGTATTTAAAAGACCCAGGAATTGTTTTCCTTCCAAAAAAAGTTTTAAAGTTGGTCGAGATTCTGTCAATTGATGTACCCAAAATATATCTGTTGATCCTGGGGTAGAATTGCCACGCTGGGGATGCTTATATGGGAACTGTCCTGTTATGGGCAGAGGGAGGGCTTGTGCAATGCGTTGGCCTGCCGATATGGCAAGAGGGCCTTGAGAGGCATGAACTAAAATTTTTAATTCGCCTGAATAATCAGTGTCAACCACCGAGGGAATGACAGAGAGTCCTTGCAGTGAGCTTGAAGCTCGGCCTATAATAAGAAAAAACATTTCTGGCGGGGGAGGCCCGAACCTTCCAGAGTTTATAACAACTGTTCCTTTTTCTGGAGTTATAATTCTGGTGGTGGAGGAACAGAGGTCCAGTCCTGCGCTGCCTGCAGTGGCTCGGAACAAGTCTGAGTCAGCGATGTTTGCATCAGAGGCAGATTTTGGGCGGGAGGGGTCATTGGTTGTCGTGGTGGGTAGGTAGGGCCCCCTACTGGGGCCCGTAGCCCGTTTCCCGAGACCACAGATAAAGGCTGGCCATTTATATCGGTCTTGGACCGGCACTCTCTAGCCCAGTGACGGCCTCTTTTGCATTTAGGACAAAGGCCAGGGGGAAGGGAGAGGGGAATCGTCCCAGGAACGTTGGGTTGTTTAATAGTTCCAGGGCATTCTCTAGCAAAATGTCCAATTTGTCCACATTTAAAACAGTTTTTAGGGCTAGATATTTGTCCTAGTTTTCCTGAAGGTGGAGTCTGGTTTTGGAGTATGGCTCCAATGGCCAAATTAATAGATTTAGACATTTTATGTTTAAAGGAATCCACATCATTGTAAATTTTAATCATACCATTTAAATCTAGGGTCTTTGTTTTGTCTCTTAAAGCAGCTTTACAGGCTGCATTAGCATTTTCTATGGCCAACTGTCTAACTATAATATCATCTGTATCTACCTCACCTAATATTCTTTCAGCTGCTTCTAACAGTCTGGCACCGAATTGAGAATATGGTTCATTATTGCCTTGTACTACCCTGGAAAGAGAGGTAGTAACCGCTCCTGCAGCAGGCACTGCTCTCCAGGCGGCCAGGGCAGCCTGAGCAGTCTGGGTTAATATTCCTGTAGGGAGTTTTTGTTGTTTTTCCTCTGAGGCAAATTTGCCCCTTCCTGAAATTTTATCAGAAGACCATGAAGCCATTTGTGTATGTTTTTTATTGGTAATAGCTTGATTTTTTGCCCTATTTATAAATTTAGCTTTCCAGGTTAGATATTGACTCCTGGTTAAAACAGACTGTACAATCTTGTGCCACTCAAGAGGCAATAAATGTCCCTCACCCCCGAGGCCCTCCAGTACTGTTAAAGTAAAAGGGGCGTTAATTCCATAATTCTTAACAGCCGAATGCAATTCTTTAATTTGTTTAAACGTCAGTCTCCTATATGTAATTTGAGAATTTCTCCTTGCCTCCTCCTGATCACCCCCTTCCTCCTCGGAGGCAGAGGAATCTAGGTTTTGTCCCTCCTCCTGCCTTCTGGTGGTGTCTGCCTCCTCCTCTCCCGCTTCTCCTCCCTCCCCCTCTTGTTCCCGAGGTTGAGTGTTAGAGCGAGTAATTACGGGGAAGGAGAAGGAAACAGTTTGCGCCCCGGATCTGAGTCTACTATTGCGGCTCTTTGAGGCCGAGGGTGTTTTAGCGGACTTGTTACCCGAGGCATGGGGGGTAGTCATGGCTTCCCCAATAAGATCCATTTGTAAATCATGAATTTGCAAAGTGAGGTCCCTTAACTCTCTTTTTAAATGAAGCACGTTTTTTAATTCTGTCACTTGTTTCAAGAGAGAGTCTTTGGATTTAAGGAGACCTTGCACCTCCGGAGGAACAGAGAATGATCTCACCATTTCCTATGGTGGGGCTGACGGGAGAGAGGTGTCTGGATAGGGGGGAGGGGTGGGCCAGTGAAGGGCCCTTATCTCTGGAGTCTGTGTAGCTGCAGAAACTTGGGGAAGAGGAAAAGGGCCATATCTTTCTTCCTCATAATGCGCTGCCTCCTCCTCTAGCTCCACCTCAGAGGGGGGGTTGAGCCTGCCATTATCAGGAGAAGTCTTAGGAATAATAGGATAAATATTTTTATAAGGTTTTAGTGACATATTTTTCTTTCAACAAAACAAAAGAATTTTACCAAATCTTTCTTTTTAACTCTTATTCCTCTCTCCCTAAGTGATCCTTTCATTTCTTTTTATAAATAAAACCTCTTTTGATAACGCTTTGCTCATGGTTGATGGGACGGCAGAACTTACCTCAAGACTCTCCCACGGTGCACGAGCGATGCGGTGTGGGCGTCTCTACCTTAATATAATCGGGGTCCCCTGTTCTCCACGCCGTCCGGTAGGTCACCGTGCTTCGAGCCCCACGTTGGGCGCCACTTCTCCCGACCCGCGGGTTCAGCTATTCATGCGGCTCGAAGAGGCACCTCCTGAAAGAAGAAAACCAATGGGGGAAAGAGAGGAAGGAGACCAGGCGCATAAAGAAAGACAGAGACAATCTGAGTCGCGTCAAGGTCTCATTTATTAAAAGTAAAGCAGGGTTTATATACCCTGAGTGTAAGGAAGGGAGTATAGAGGGGGGGGGGATGGAGAGTTTCTGTGATAACAAGAAGGAGAAGTCTCAAGGTTAGGGGTGGGTCAGGCTGCTCTTTTGGCCGTTGTGCTAACCCAAGCAACCACCTGCGGTTATTCCGAGAAGTATTTTGTGCAGATGACTCAACCAGATGCGATTTGCTCAAGGCTAGAGGGTCTTTGTTTTGTTCCATTTAACTCCTTGGTCTCTGACATGGGCCGCCTCTGAGACGGACAGGCGGCTCAGCTTCCCACGGCCCCCGCTGCCCCTCCTGGCGTGGGGCGGGCGGCCCGGGTTTGGGGGGCCGCTGGGCTGGGAGGGGGCACCGTGCCGGGCTCCTTCCTTCCGCAGGCCCCGACCTGGGCCCCCGGCCGCCTCACCGGCCGCTTTACACCGGTTGCCGCCGGCCCGGGCGGTGCGGGGACGGTCCTGGGGTGAGGACGAGCCTTTGTAGGGGAGGGGAGAGCCGGGGCCGCCCGGGACCGCCCGCCCGCCCGCCCGCCTGCCCGGTGCCGAGGTCAGCCCCGCAGGCCACGCCCACCCAGCAAAGCCCCGCCCCGCCCGCCGACCCGACCCCCCTGCCGTAGCCACGCCCACCGAGCCACACCCGCCAACCCACCCGCGCTCGCCTCCTCGGCCACACCCACGCCAAGCCACGCCCCACCCCTTTAGCCAGACCGCCTCCCGAGCCACGCCCACCCGGCGATCCACACCCCTTCCTTAGCCACGCCCCACCCTTAGCCACGCCTATACCGGCTCCCCGAGCCCCGCCCGCCTCTCAGCCACCCCCCTCCATGCTGCGTGCGCGTGCGCGGTGAGCCCCTTCGAGGGCGCTCGCTCACCCGGGAGGGCGGAGGGCTGACGGGCCGGCACCTCCGCCGAGCCCGGCTCCGGCCCCGCTCCAGCCCGGCCCTGTGGCCTGTGTCCCGGGCACCGGGATCCCGCCGTACCCTGAGGCTGGCAAGGGACCCGACGAGGGTCGCCGAGCCAGGGCCGCCGTCGTGGAAGAAGAGCAAGAGAACGCTGGTTTTCTTCCTTCGCAGGTCCATTCCCACCAGCGCTCAGGCCCCGGGCGCCGCCCTCCGCATCCACCTCCATTCTACATTTCAGCGCCGGTCGCGTGGGTGGGGGGCGGCCCTGGGGCTTGAGCTCAGGGCCCCGTCACTCGAGGCACGCCCCTTACCCCTTAAACCACGCCCCAGAGGGCAAGCCACGCCCACACGGCGGGCACGTCCGCGCCAGAGCCACGCCTCCTCGCGCCAGAGCCACGCCCCGGTGCTTAAGCCACGCCCCACGGGCCAGAACCACGCCCCGGCGCTCAAGCCACGCCCACCTCCAAGAGCATGCTCCTATACCGGAGCCCCGCCCCACGGGCCAGAGCCCCGCCCCCGCCTGGCCCCGCCCCGCCGCGGCCTGGCCCCGCCCCCGGCCTGGCCTTCCCTGAGTCTTCCATTACCTGCTTCTCCTCCTTTGGGTTTCCTGCCCTCGCGTGGCCAGGCGGCCTGGGGCAGTGTCGGGGTACCCAGGGCGGTCACTCTTCTGTAATGCCACTCCTCCCCCCCGGGGAGCCCCTCTGGGCCACCCCTTTGCTGCCTCCCCCCTCCCCTCCTGGAGTTGCCCCCCTCGGGCCTTCCTGGCCCCCAGCTGACCGGCCCGGGGCAATGCCCTGCCTGTCTCCTCCACAAGGCCCAGGCCTGGGACTTCAACCTGTCCCCAAACAGGCCGGTGGAGATAGTTACAACTGTGAAATGACAAGAAAACAGCAGGGCAGGGGCAGCGCCCGTCCCTGCCTCCCTCCGTCCCTCCGTCCATCCGTCCCTCCGTCCATCCGTCCCTCCATCCATCCCGTCTGCCCTGGACCCTGCACCTGGAGCCAGGATCTAAAAATCCAGTCGGATGGGGGGGGCTGATTGCCCCGTGGTCCTCCCTCCACCCCGTCCTCTCCCTCCCCCTCCTTCCACAGAGGGTGGGATGGGGAAAGGGGGGGCTGGGGTTCCTGTGCTGAGAGTGCCGGGCCTGGAGGCCGTGTTTTCACTCTGCTCTGCCCATAGCTACCGAGAAATACAATGCTTTTTTTTTTTACTTTTTCTTTCCTTTTGTTTCTTTCTGAGAGGCAAAAGGACAGATTCGAGCTGGACAGACTCGTCTGCGAGTCCCTCACAGGCGTCACGTGAGGCCACCCATTGGTCACCCCTCATCCCAGGTGACCTAGAGCCTGCGGCCCTGTGCTGGGGGCAGAGGCTCCCCAGGGAGGAGAGCTTAAAAAAAAAAAACAAACTACGCCAAAGGCCAAGCCACTGTCCCTGGATCCCCAGCCCGCCACGATCCTCAGTGGGCTTCGTTGTCCTGACCCCCACATTTGCCTTGCTTCTCTTCTCCACTTCAAGACTCCCCCTTCCCCCCCCCCCCCAGCTCCCTGAATCCTCCACTTCCTTTCCCTGTAGAGCCACTCCCGCCCGGTCGAGATCACCTCTAAATAAGCCCCCCTTGTCCTGCCCCTCACCCCACTCCTCTTCAGGGGCTTCTTTACATTTCTGCTCTTCATTCCCCACCTGCCCTCGGGGGAGGGAGGCCGGGCCTCGGCGGCCCCTGGGCCCCCACGGTCCCTCCTGGTCCCGTCCACGCGGGGAACCCCCCCCCCCCGCCCCGCGCTGTACCATGCCAGGCACTGCTTCAGCCTTCAGAGAGGCCTGTGGGTTTTCACGCTGCTCCCCTCAGGGGGTGTGATCACACACTCAGATCCATTTCCTTTCTTATCAGAGGGCTTCCCGTCTTACTCCAGGGAACACTTCTGTCCTAGCTGCAAAGCCCTGCCGCCCCCCATCAGGGGGCCGGATGGCCCGGAAAGAACCCGTGCTTGGCCCTGGGTAAAGGAGGCCCAGGCGTCCTCTGAGTGTTTGGACGGAGCCGGGCTTCCCAGCCCGGGCTTTTCAGGATTTATTTTTATTGTGCGCAGTGCAGGCGTCTTGGTGGAAGAGAGATTGTAGAGGGTGAGTGCCAGGAAGGGAGCCTCTGTCTGATGCCAGGAGCGGAGCTGGCACCCCTGGGCCACCACACAACCTGGGGGTGCAGTGGACGCTGCGGTGGGGGTGTCGGCGTGGGACCCCCAGCTAAGCACAAGGGGCTTCTCTTGGGGCGAGGGGGCCTGAGGGAGCCCCTGGGCCCGGCCTCTCCCCATCAAACAGCTCCTGACTCAGCCCGCGCCCACGGCGTGGGTCTGGCGTGGGAAGAACCCCAATCCCTGGGTATTTATCCCGGATGGGCTCAGCCGCTGCTGACCAGGCCAGCCCTCTGGGTGCTGTTCTCTGGCCAGCTCCTGGGGGTGCCAGGAGGGGTTGGGAGGGTTGGGAGGCGCTGCCGGTGGGCACCCCCCCGTGTCTAGGGCTCAGACACCATGGGCAACCATGGCACCCACGTATGGCCTTTGGTCCCGGGGGGGGGGAGTGCAAGGTCCATCTGTTACACCATCGGTGGTGATTTGTGGGTTCGGGCTGCGAGGCCAAGGAGACCCCCCCCCCCCCCCGCGTGTGCTCGCTGCTGGCCCCAGCCCTCGAGGGGACATATGGCCGGCCTCTGGGCTCTGCCTGCCTGCCCAGGGACCCGGAGGACAGGCTGGGACAGGCCACCTGGCCCTGCATGCTTGGCCCCCCTCCCCCATCATCCTCTCCTGTCCGTGAAATCACCCACTTGTAATCGTCCCCCTTCCCCTGGAATGAGAGGCCCCAGCTGTGGGTCAGACAGACAGACAGACGGGCAGTCTCTGCCACCAGGCTGTCTGTCAGGTTAGGAGAATGGCCTTTTCTCTGCCCCCTTTCCGCTTTCGTGCCACGGAAAGAGCCTTCCGCCCTGCCAGCGCCCTCACAGCGGGCAGGGCCTGTGAGCCCGGGGGAGGGGGGGCTGCAAGGCATGGAGGGGGGGAAAATCTACCCCCCCCAGAAAGGAAGGACCCGGAAGATCCAGCAGCCACACAACCAATATGCCTGGGAATCAGAGAAAGAGCAGGCCAGGAGAGGCCCGGGGTTCTGAACTCGCTCGACTCTGCTTCAAGGCCAGGCCCTCCCTCCTGTGTTTCTTCCCTTGTTCCTAGAGACGGCAGACAGCTTTGGTGCAGGCGTGAACAGACCCACACGCCCCCCCCACAGTGTCCCCGTGGCTCCACCTCCAAATTAGGCCACATGGTGGCCACGGCTGCCCTGTCCGTGTCCCTTGTGCTGGGTGACAAAATCCCTACTCATCCTTCAAGACACAGCTCAGGGGTGGCTTTCTCTGTCCCATGAGCCCCCCAAATCCCTCCTGCACCCCCTCCCCCAGCTCAGAGCCCCCTCTGCCTGGACCCATCCTTTGTACTCATGTTTGAACGGCAGCTCCGACCATGTCTCTCTTCCCTTCTAGACAGTAAGCTGTTTGGAAAGGACACCTGATCTTTTTGTTGTTGTTTTTAGCCATGGCGGGGTTGGCACCTCTGGCACCCAGCCCCCCCCACACCCCGTCTCCCAGCGCTGTGTGTGTGTACAGGCAGGGCTGGTCCACGCCCCGTGGGGTCTCGCTGAGCCCGTTGGTCTTGGAACCCTTTACAGAGGCAGGCGGCTCCGGAGGACGCCAGGAAGCTTTTGTTTGGATGGATTGTACCCATTCATGGCTGCCGTCGTACCCAGCAAGGCCTTCTGTGAGTGTCTTTCATGCCAACATGAAGCAACGATTCCTTGATTTGAGGGTAGTGTTAGTCTCCCTGGCAGGCCTGCAGGCACTCAAGGGCCCTTTTGCTCCCCCCCCCTCCTCCTCCTCCTCCTCCTCCTCCTTCGTCTTCTTCTTCCTTGAAACAAGAATTAAAGTGAGGAGAGCGGTCTCTTCCGCAGCTGGCTTTCCTGCGCCCGCCGCCTGTGGCACCCCCTTTCCTCCCCCCCCCCGCTTTTTCCCTGGTTGTGAGTGGACAAAGTGGGGTAGGGGGGTGGAGGGAGAAGGGGGGGGCTCCCGCCTGTGGTGTGCGTGGGGCCTGCCGCTCAGGGTGACATTTCAGCCCTGCTCCAGTGGCCACGCAGTGGCCCGTGGCGAGTGATGGCGGCCACGTGCAGGCTGTGGCTTCTTCCCCCCGCCCGTCCGCGGCACGCCGGGCAGGGGCTCTTGGACTGGAGCTGGATCTCTCACCCCCACCCCCGCCTCTTTTTGTGGACGTTTGTCGACCTCATGCACTGGTCCTGTCTCGCTTCTCCGACCTTTGGCGGCCGCCGGGGGTGGGTGGGGGGGGGGCAAGGCCCACTTTTCCAAATTTGAATTTGTGTTTGCAAGCTTGGGTTTTTATCAAGGGCAAAAACAACAACAACAAAAAGAGTCAAACAGCAACGCTTGAACGAGGCCCCCCCACCCCGTCGCTGCTCGCTCGCTCGCTTTTGAGAAAATGACTACCAAATACCAAAGTCTGCAGAATCAGAGACTAGACATTGTTCAAGGACAAGGCTGGGTATTCCGTGGCCAGGGCCCTGGGAGCTCAGCGGCTCCCTGCGTGTGCCGGGCCACCGGAGTGCCACTCAGCCACATTTCCTGCCCCACACTGCCGTGTCAGCTTGGTGGCCCAGGCTGGGGCATCTCCGCTTTATTATGAAAATAGTTTTGGCCGTGCTGACCCCCACAAGAGGACTTTGGGGTCTGCAAGGTGGCTCAGAACCCCACTGGGAGTTGCCGCGGGGTTGTTTCCACCCAGGATGGAGAGGGCTGAAGAGGGCGTGGACGTCACACCACGCACGGGGGCCCCATGCTCCTGAGATTAAACGGCTTGGGAATCCATCGGGCGTGTCCCGCCTTCCCCCGTGGTTTCTGCAGGGTCATCATGGGAGACGTGTCCTGGAAGGACTGGGGCCTGCTGGGACGGAGCGGGTGGGGCTGGAGGAGAGGAACGCTCCCACGGGCCGGCCCTGGCTTCCAGTCCCGTTGGAGAGAAACAGGAGAACCTTGGCCCGGCTGGCGTGGACGGCCACTCTGGGGTGTTTGCCTCAAGTGGCCCGGTGGGAGGAGGGTGGACGCCGAGGGAGGTAAACTGAGCCGGGGCGGGGGTCCACAGCCTGCCCCTTGGCCTGGCTCTCACGTTGCCTCCTCTAGCTCTGTTCCACGGGCCTCACTCCCTTCAAAAGCTCCAGGCCCCCCTCCCCAGCCCTCCAGCCTCAGTGGCCACTAATTAATTCGCTGGCAGAACCTGAAGAGCAGCATTTTGCAAGGGCCAGCTGGGCATGTAGACAGGCCATGGACAGGCCACCAGACAGGCCACGGGATGGCTCACCAGACAGGCCACTGGGTAGAGCCACCCTACAGGCCACCGACAGGCCACTGGACAGGCCACTAGAGACAGGCCACCAGACAGGTACTGGGTAGAGCCACCCGCCAGGCCACGGACAGGCTACAGAATAGGCTACTGAACAGGCCACTGGCTGGCCCACTGGACAGGCCACCAGACAGGTACTGGGTAGGTCATGGATGGAGACACCAGACAGGCTACAGAGTAAGGGACCTCAAAGGTCATTTGGAGTCTCCGCTCTGGGGCTCTGAGGAGGCGGGGGACGTGTTTTCTGATCTCCGAGGTCTTGCTTTCCACGGGGGGTGTCCTGACACGACATGCAAGCCCAGGTGGCTTTGCTGGGGCCTCGGGGGGGGGAATATCTTTGAGCCAAGAACGGGAGGGTGGTGGTGGCAGGGAGGCCGCCCAGGTGGAGGGCGTGGGCCCCCTCGGGGCCTGGACAGACGCCATGCCTTGCTCGGCGTGGCCCGTGGCCTCTGGTCTGTGGCAGAATGCAGTTTGGGCCTCTAGCTCCCTCCTGGCCACCCGGTGTGTGCCCTTTATGGGTAATAACAGACGGCGAAGAAAAATTAGGGTGTGTGGGTCACAGGGGGCTTATTGTCAGGACTTGTGAAGAGACTGGGGGGGGTCCAGAGCCCCCCCCGCCCCTCTGGTGGCCGGCTCCTGCCAGCCAGCCCACGCCTGGCTCCGCAGTGGGGTTTTGGGGGGTTTTCTTTGGCTGGCGAGCTTCTCTTTGCGGCTTGGCTGTGTCTGGGGCCCTGGGTGTGGGTCGTGGCCCGACTCTGCTGTCAGGCCTCACAGTGGCTGCTGTGGGCCTGGGTACCAGCCTGATGGTGCCACAGTGTACAGAGCATGGCAACCTGGGCCTGGGGGCCAGGGCGGGGTGGGGGGAGATTCACACCAAGCCTGGTGGGGGGTGCAGAGGCAGCCAGGCTAACAGCATTTATCCACGTCTCATGGGGGGGTGGGGGGACTGTGCTCAGCTTTCCACAGAGCAGCACGGAGATTCCTCATCTGCCCCCCACCCCGGGAGCTGTCGGGGTCCTCTGGTTCCCATAGAAGCCTTGGATAAGGGGGCGCTGGTCCCGGCAGCCCTCATTTCCGCCTCCATCCCCTTCTCCCTGCATCTGCCTGTTGGCCTCCAGCGCTGGCCACAGAGGTGGGGGGCGGGGGCTCAGGGGGAGGGGCAGGGCCTCTGCTGGGTGTGACGGTGACCCCGACCCCCCCCCCAGCCCCTCACACTGGCTCGACAGGGCCGCCAGGCGGGGCGGGAGGGGAGGACAGCATTTCCACTTTGAAGATAGCAGACCCTGGGGGTCCCCCCTCCTCCTCCAATCAGTGACACAGGAGATGGAGGGGTTGCGGGGGGGCCTGGGACAGGATGGGGGGGCTGCCCCCCCGGGAATTCTTAACTTCTCTGAACCTACTTTCTCATCTGTAAAATGAGTGTAATAAACACTACTGCCCCAATCCCAGCCCCCCTCTCCTGCCCTCCCCCTCCCCTCCCCCTCCCTCCCCACCACCGTGCCTGCTGGGGTGACGATACAGGGGGCAGAGCCCTCTGATAAAAATGTATTGAATCTCTTGGTAGATCACACACCCATTTTCGACGTGAAAAGATATAATAAAGCAAAGGACGGCATCCCCCCCATTCATGCCTCTTCAGAATGTTCCAGAAAGGGGAGTGGGGTGGAGGGGGAGTCCCAGGCCTTCGTGGGGTACCCCAGGGGTGGATGAGGGAGGGGGGCAGACTAAAGAACAGTAAGGTTCAGCTGAGAAGGGATCGAACCTCCCCCCCCCCCAGGGACCCCAGCGGGGGGGGGGAAGGAGAGGGAGCTGAATCAGCAATGGGGGTGGGTGAACCCCGCAGCCCCTCCCTGTCCCCCACTTGTCTGGGGGGGAGGGTATCTCCTAATGATGAGAAACGCCACTGCTTTGAGCTTTGATCCACTTATAACAGAGCCGTCTTGGGGGGTCCTGGCAGCCCCTGGCCAGCCATCGCTGGCCCTCCCCACACCTCCGGCCCACACTGGAGGGGAGCAGGGAGGGAGGCCCAAGCTTAGACAGGAGAAAAACTCTTCCAACCTGGAGATGTCTCTCCGTCTTCTGTTGAGAAAACTACCTCGGTGGCGAGGATCCTTACATGACCCCCCCTGGGACTGTGGCCCTGATGCACCCTGAGAATTAGGGCCCCGGAGGGCTTGGGGACCCAGCAGGGGCCTCGGTGCCAGCCCTTTTCCAGTCTCCCTTAGACACCTGTTTGACATTGACCTTTGGGGTCAGAGGCAGCCTTGGCCTTCCTGGATAAAATAGGGCAGCCCCCCACCATCCCCTGACCCCCGACCCCGGGCCCCGGGCCCAGCTTGGCCAGGCAAGTCAAACCCCGGGGCCCTGTGCAGGGGCGGTGGGCACCTTGCTGGGCCTGGCGCTGGCAGGGAGGCCCCGCACCGCCTTTAGCCCTTTTCTCCTTTAGTTATTTTTGGGACAGGGTCTTGCTTGCTTTTTATTTAAATTTTTTACATTTCCCTCCCTGGCCTGGACCCCAATCCTCCTCCTCTCTGGGCTTCGGGCGGCCCCCTCAGTGGTTGAGGGGAGGCTCTCACTAACTTTTTGCCCAGGCTGGTGAAGGGCCTTGTCCACACACCGCCCCCCTCCGCCTTGGCCTGGGGTCGGGGGGTCTCCTTACAGAATGGTAATCACCCCCGTCCACCCCGGCCGCTACAGCCTGATGCAAAAAATAAAATGTCGAGAAGATGTCGTGAGTCCACTGGCTACAGGTCTGCCTGGTAGGGAGAGCCAACCTGCCACCCCTGGCCCCCTGCACCCCCCGAACGCCCACTTGAAGAGGTTTCAGTGGTAGAAGGGTAGAGAAAAGCGATTTATGGAGCCCCCTGATGCCAGCGGAAGGAGGGGAGACACTCAGCCCCCCTCCAGATTATGACATGAGCTTTAGGTTTAAATAGAGAAGGAGGGTGGGGGGAGGGGGGAAACAAAGCCCACTGTCCACCTTCCCCCATCTTGAGAGAGAGAGAGAGAGAGAGAGAGAGAGAGAGAGAGAGAGAGAGAGAGAGAGAGAGACACGGTGGGAGCTGGGGTGAGGCACACACGACATTGCAGAGGGTGTTGATGATGAGTTTGAGAGGGGGGCCCCGCCCCCTCCCCCAAGTCCTCTGACCCCTCCCCCCCAGGCCAAGCCATGACATTTTACATTACTTGTCTGAGTGTGTGTGTGTCTTTTAATTTTTTTTTTCCCTTAGGATCCTTCCAACCCCAAGTCAGACAATCACAGTCGCCTTTGGTGGCCTCGTGGTCTCCCTGCCTGTGCTGGGGGGGTCACAGCCCCCGCTCTGGGAGACCCCCCCCCACTCAACGGGAGACCACTGTGGACGGCCCACACACTGGCCGGCTGAAAATCCTTGTCTTTTAGAGGGTCCCCAGTTGAGTCCCCACCCCTGCCCTTCTCCAGGAAATCGCACGGGCTGCCGGGTCCCCCCCACACCGCCATTTTTCCTTGTTTGCTTCTCAAAAGGCCAGGCAGCAGGTCGAGCCGTAGGGCCTGCTCTTAAGAGATCTGTCCACTACGGTACAGGTTTATTTTTTGGGGGATGTCTTTCTGCTCCCCAGTCGTTCCTGACAATGCTCTGAAAGTTTGGGGTTGTAGGGACACAGGGTTGGCGGGGAGGAGCGGGGGGAGCACGGTGAGCCGGGAGGACGCCATTCAACCCATTTCACTGAGCCTCCAGTCCATTCCGGACACTGCATTTTGGTGCTTGGATCCGACAAGACCCACATTTTACAGACCAAGGAAATTGAGGTTTAGAGAGGTTAAGTAATTTGTCCAAAGTCTCACGTCTAGGAAGAAATGGGGGGAACCCGGAGAGTCAAACACCCGCCCCGCTCTCAGCGGAAAAAGCCAAGGCACCCCAGAAAGCATCTCAAGAGTCACAGCAGTGACACCCCCTCTTTTCCTGCCACGAGGATGGGGATTTTCATCCCCAAGTGGAAGAGAAACAAGAAGGAAGGTGAGGAGGCTGTCGGGGAGGGAGGGGGATCCCCAGGCAGGGCTGGTTTTATCTCACCTCCTTTTTACTAGGCGGAGATTGAAATCGTCCCCTAGAATGCTGAGTTTCAGGGCCTCTGAAGCTGGCCGCCGGGGAAGGAATCTTCCAGAATATGTGTACACATGGTTTTGGGGTTTTAAAGGAAAGCATTCAGCTATTGAGATTGGCTCACGAATATTGCCTTGCCCCGTCTGGATGGAGAATGCGCCTGCCCGAGACATCCCGCCGAGAAATGTGAGGACCCCCCCAAACCCCACAAAGTCACCCCTGAAGTTTCTCTACGCCACTTCTTCTCCGTGAATCCTTCTCTACCCCCTCCCCAGGAAGGAATTGGGAGTGGCGGGGGGGGGGAGACACAAACGGAAGAAAAGTTAGATTGCTCTACTATTAAAGAGTGATTTTGGGGGGTGAGGGGGGAGAAGGATGTGGAAACCAAAGACTAACAAGAAGTTTTGGCGTTCTTGGCCAACACCCCTGGGTCTCCCCATCCTCGGAGCCCCTCAAGTCAGGGCCAGGGTCCCGAAGGGACAGTTTGCTGGCCTGAAAAACCCTCCCAGCATCCTCTGCTGCACCTCCCATCAACTGTCCCTCCCAACGGAATTAACGGCCCCCCCTCCCGGGGCTGAGGTCACGGATGGGGGTCCCGGGTTCTCCTCTGTGGCCACAGCCCGGGGCGCTTGGCGTGGAAGTTCAAAGCTCAAACGACCTGATTATTCCCCTCTTCGGAGCCATTGACTTTATCTGGGGCTGAGTGTGCAGATTGACTAGTATGGTGAGGAATAAAGACAGAGAGCAAGAGAGGGAGAGGGGGAGCAGACAGGGGGAAGCTGGGACTCTGGGGGGAGCATGGTCGTCGCTATTTTTCAGTCAAACACATCCCTATATTAGACAGACCTGGTCCGGCCTTTCTCCCGGATTCTTCCAGTTGTAGCTGCAGGTGAGGTGGGAGAAGATGAGAAAGAATGCCACAACTGCAGGAAACCGTTCCTTTTGGGGGTACAAGTCCAGGGAAAGGGGTTTAAAAACAAAAGAGATGAAGACCAGCTTTTAGGGTTATGGTGACAGATTGATCACACCCTGGTGGCTTTGTGATGGTGCTGGTGATGAAGCCGCCGTGAGAGTTTTTTCCAGATGGTGACTGCCTGGAAGAAGATGAAGCCTTGGTCTCTCGTGGCAGGCAGGCCCCGTCTGGCTGTGGGTCTGGGCTGAATGGAGGTTGTTAGTAGAGGAAAATATCAAGGAAGGTTATAGTTGCTTTGAGTTGAGCACTTGGGCTTGGATAAAAAAAATTCTCTTTTCGTCCCCTGACAAATATATATATTTTTTATTTTACTTTCTTTTGTTTGGAAAGCTGGTCCCTTGGAAAGCTTTATGTTTCTTTTACTCTTGACTCTTTTGGTGGCTGAGAGAGGGAGAACGAAGAAGGGGGGGGACAAAACTCTGCTTGGGTGGAAGCATTATTTTCCGGGTCCTTTGATCCTGTCTAGAGCTAGCTCCTGTCTCCAGGATTGTCTGTGTCTCTGACACACGAGTCCTGCCTGCAACCCCCGCCCGGAGTGGGGGGGATCCTGGGGACCCCCCCTCCCCAACCCTCCCAGGAGAAGTACAGTTGACCCCGTCCCCTCAGCCGTCATAGAGCCTTCGTGGTAGGAGAAAGATGAGGGGGGCTACCACTTTTTCTACCTGAGGCACCGTGGGAGGGAGCCATGCACACGAGTGGGTACTTGAGAGGCTCCCCATTCCCCAACCCTCCAAGCAGAAGAGGTGGCGTCGGGTTTGTCCTCGTCTGCCATTTGAGTTTTCCAGCTTGGGTTCACTTGAGGCCATCTTTCCATCCATCCATCACCCCCCCCGCTCCCCCCACTTCCCAGGCTGACCCCCCCCCCAAACATCAGCTATTTTCTCTTCTGTAGTACTTGATTCTTCCCAGACGCCCCGCAGCGGAGGGTAGACGTCATTTGTGTGTGTTGGGGGGGGGTGTGGAGTTTTAAAAAATGAACAAACCAACCCTTCTGTCTGCACCGTGGATTTCAAGTGGGCCGTGGGCCGGGGTGGAGAGAAAAGTAGCAGATTTGAGCTAAGGAGGGACAGAAAAGGGGGAGCAGTGCTTTCTAGAGTCTGACCACATGGGCTTACAAAATTGGTCACCTGAGGCTGGGGCAGCCCCCCCCCCCCCCGATCCCAGAGGGCGGCCTTGAGTACTGACTTGAGAATCTTGCTACTTGGTTGTTCTCTTTTTTTCTATTGATAGTTTTCAAGGCCAAAAGGCTTTCGGGGTGGCAGAGGGGCCCGGTGGCCGTGGCTCCTGAAAGATCGTGCAGAGGAATGTCCCGTCTCAGCTGTGGGTGTTCAGGCTAACGGTCCCCCATCCCCCCAAAAAAAATCCTCCATTTACCCTGTGTCTCTTGGCTGGGGCCAAACGCAAATGCTTCAGGTTGTCCGCCATCCATTTTCTGGGCCAGAAGAGACACTGGCAATTTAATTCAAGTGCCCCAGGGAAGACATTTTCTTCCCCATAAGGGGCTGGCCCTGCCTATGCAGAAAGGGGCTCTCCCCAGGGGCAGGGGACAGTGGACAGAGGGGTGCTCGGAGAGGTCAGGCAGGCTGCCTGCAGGGGACCCAGACATGGACATTGCCACTAATTTGCTGTGTGACCTTGAACAAGTCACTTTCCCTTTTTCAGACCTTCTTCCTCCTCCCTGAAAACTTGAGAGTTTAGGCTGACTCTCAGGTGGTTCCCCCCCCCCCGGGGTGAGGGGTGGGGGCTCTCTGGCCGTCGGGGGCCTGAGTGAGGTCGCTGATGGGCTCAGAAGTCCAGCCCGTGAATCAGTCACCAGGCCTGGCCGTGGGTGAACCCTCTCACCGGCTCTTTACTCTTCTGAAAGATACATAAATGCTTTCCAGGTAAAGATGTTCCCTGCTGGCCAGGTGAAACAAAAAGTCTACCTGTGTCTGTGTGTGCTGGGTGGGGGGCGGGAGACGCAGTTAGTCTCGGGCCATCTAGCTCTTGATGACGGTTGAAGGCTCGGCCAAAGCCTGTGGCTGGCCTCCTGCATTTCCCACGGAACGTGGCCTCTTCTGGCCAGCCTTTCGTGGCCTCTTGTGGCTGGCCCTGCGTGACCTCTTGTGGCTGGCCCTGCGTGACTGGCCTCTTGGGGGGGGGGCTCATCTTAACGTGGCTTCTTGTGGGCTACCACCTTGTGTGGCTCTTTTATGGCAGGACAAATGATTGACTTCTCTGTCTTGGCACTATCTGTAGAGTGGCATTGAAAAACCCGGACAGACATATCAAGCAATGACACTTATAGATCCGTGTGCATTTTTTTTTTTAATAATCAGTCTCTGGAAACAACCTCAATGATAAACTGAGGCGCTTGAAAGAAAGCATCACGGGCTGGTGTCTTTTATTCCGGGCACAGAGGCTGTTCCCCCCATGGGAACAGCAAGAAGTAGTTTTGGTCTGCAATTAATTTTTTTCTTCTTCTTCAAGGACCTAAAGGGCGGGGTGGGGAGGGGAGAGAATGGGAGAGGAGAGCTGTAGCCCCCCCACACCCGCGAGCCCAAGATAGCTTTATATTTCTACATGGTCCTTAAATAAGTCATGGAAGCAGTATCCACTTCAAGTCGTAAACAAGAAAAAAGCCGTACAACCTGGCAAGTTTTAACCCGTCTTGTCATCCGCTAAGACCTTTACCGGCCCCCCCCCCAAGCGGAGTTTGCTTTTTCCAATGGATTAAAAAAAAAGAAAAGTGATTGTGTATAATGTGCACAAAACGAAACACAAAACCCACCCAAGTTGTCGTGAAATTCCTCCTTTGTGTGCTGGCGGTAGAGCTTGAACTCAGGGCCAGGCCACTCTCCCCCAGACCCTCTGCCCACAAGGCTGGCACTCCAGCAGGCTTGGGGCCCCGAGTTCAACACCACTACCCCCCCAAAATAAATGAGGAAAAATAGACGCGGGTGGGCAGGTGAAAAGTCAGCTCACTTCAAACGTGGCTCCCAGAAAGGGTAGACACAGGCTTCCCATGAGTTCCTCCCCACTTACAAATAAAATTTAAACCGTGATGGGTTCCAGCTAGCTCTCAGGGGGACCTCCGTTTCCTCCACGGGGCCCAAAAGCACAGACGTGCAATGCTGAGGCCCAGTGAGATTGTCTACGCCCGTCAGAACCCCAGGCGCCCAGGGAAGCATGGCTCCTGAATCATACGGTTCGTTTTGGGGTCCAGATGGGACCTTGAAATAGGGAAGAAGGGTGATGAGGAAAAACAAAATAGATTTGGGAAAAAAAAACCCAAATCTATACACCCCCCACCTCCGTCCGGGTGGGAGGGAGAGGGGAAGAAACGGTTCCTGAGTGCGATATTTTTTTCAAAGAGTAAACAGGGTGTAGGTGATATTTGATGTTATTTGTGGGGAACCGTCCCGGGACGAGGGGCTTCTGTCTACAAGCAAAGCCCCCCGCCCCGCTTCTCCTTCTGGGGGCTCAGAAGGACGCAAAGTGGATTAGGACATGGTTCCCTTCCCCCCCCAAACACCCAGTGAGCCCCCCACCCCGGGCTCTACCCACCAGACCTGGCCAGGCTGGAGGCGGGCCTGGGGCGGAAGCAATGGAGAAGAGAATTTGAAGGAGATAGAACCCCTCTCTGATGCCAGCTGGAAACGGGATGATGGGGTGCGGGTGGGGGGGAGCAGACCGACAAAGCCCCTCTCCTGCGCCCCCCCAGACGCCCCCAGCTTAGCCGAGCGGCTGTGTGTTCAAGGCTCCCGTCTCCAGGATGCTGCACAGACAGCCCTGTGACCTTCTTTTCTTTCTTTCTCCAAGAGACCCCACAGGCCTCCTACGGAAAGGGGGGGCTCAGGGGGTGCTGGTGTATCCCCTCCAGGTGAGAGGGTGGCTCTGGGTGGGGGGGCGGCCCTGGAGACTTGGGGGGGCGGCTAGCCCTGACCCCGGAGGCAGGCTTTGGGACAGGAAAGTGGGGGGGCTCGGGGTTGTGTGTACTTTTTTTCAATCACCATTTTTGGAGCTAGGACGTGGACGGGGCTGCCCGATGGGATGCGGGCCGGCGGGGCCCCCACGGGGGACGGGTTCCTGGGCCCTGGGCTGGGGAAAACTACGCCGCTTTCTTTCTAGAGAAGGAAGAGGTCGCCATGGGGCCCTGGCGGGGGCCTTGGCCAGCCTGGGCCTGCAGCCCACGCTGGCTTTGAACTCTTGTCAGGGAGAAGCAGGGTAGAGCAGAACAGAAATGTGAAGAGCTCTGAGGGGGGGGCCACCACCCCTGCCCTCGGCCCCCCCACATTGTCATGTTCTTCTTGGGGGTGCAGAGGCCCTCGTTGGGGTGCCTTAGTTGAAAGGGGGTTTATTTGGGGGCAAGGATGGGTCTGGAAATGAGCAAGCCGAGTCCACAGATACACGGTTCCCTCCACGGGGCTGGCAACCACGGACACGCTCGTGGGACAGGGCCTGCCGGGGGGGTCCCCCCCGCTCGCTCTTCCTCTTCTCCTTGCTGGCACTGGAGAGCACGAAGGCAAGCGTTCCTTCCCTCCATCCTCCTCCCCACGTAGAAGCAGGACGCGCCATGCCAGGCGCTGGTTCTCGGTGCCAGGTGGTTGTACGGAGGTTACAATTCCACAAGTGAGGTTGTAAGCAGCCTGCTCCCCCCTCCCCGCCACCCTCTCCACGCGCACGCCCCGAGGCCCGGGAATGAATGAGCGAATGAATGAATGACAACGCGAGCTCCCGGCCCCAGTCCCTTGGGGACCATGGGAGAGGACCCCGGGGGGCCTCCCTTTTCTCAGCTGTAAAATCAGGGCAGTGCCCTCTTGGGGAGGGTGGCGGGGGTCCAGGCCATCGAGGGAGCCCGGGTCCTGTGGGGACCCCCCCACCCCCGTGGCTGTGGGGGAGGGGGACTGCCCCCCCCCAACGACCCCACACGGGGAGGTAGGAATGCCGCACTGACCAGAGCTGGGATGGGAGGAGGCCTTGGGGGAGGAGGCGGATTCAAAGCCTCCGTCCTGAGAGAGGCGCCCCGAACTCCCCCCCCCCCGTCCACGAAGGCTCACTGTCAGAGTCCAAGTGTGTGGGTCAGAAAGCCAAGAGGCAGGGAGGTCCAAGAGCCGGCGTGGGGCTGGATGCCAGGGGGAGCTGGGCAGGAGAAGGGGGTGTCAAGGCCCGCCCTCCCCCCCCAGCTGGGGTGCCTTAATCTTGACAGCGCCCCCTCTTCCCGCTCCTCCACTGCCCCCAGGCCCCACTCAGGGCCCCTTCTTGGCTCCCGATGGGGCCCTGGCCGAGGGCTGCACAGGTGCAGCTTCCCATGGGGTGGGGGGCCCGCGGCAGCGCCCCCTCCCCTCGCCCCTCCTCACCCCTGCCCCACAGGCCTCTAAACACACTTCTGGCTCTCTGACCCTTTCATCCACCCTCGGCCACCCCCAGACTCTGCAGCCTGGGGACCCCCCACCCCCGCCCCGAGCTGCCTTTCCAGAGAAGGTTCTGGAAAACATGGATGGCGTTGTCTTCTCCAGGGCTCCCCCCACCCCCAGTGTCACCACCCAGCCACTGCCCACCCCCACTCCATGCTGCCCAAAGCCCGCCCACCCCGGGCCCCCCCCACACGCCCAGCGGGCATCTCCGGTGCCCGTCCCTGCCTGGGGTGTCTCGAGAGCCAGGGTCATGTCTTATTTACCTTTGTATCCCCGAGCCCGGCGCCGTGGGGGACACGTCTCTTGTGTATTTTTTTCTGCTTCTCTTTGGAGCACAGAGTGTCAGGCCTCCCCTGGGATTCAAAGTCCCACCCCAATGCCAGGGCACCCCAATACGTACAGAGGACAGCACCTCTGTCCCTCGGGGGTCACTGGCGGGGCCTTGGGTCTTCATCTTGTCTTGGTCCCCCATGGAGGGCCCTGGGTGGGCTCTGAGACCTGGGAAGGGGGCTCTGCTCCCGGCCGGAGCAAAATGCTGAATCTTGGGGAGCAGGGGGTGGGCAGGCCGCTGGCCCAGTGCCCCAGAACACTCTTGTTGGTTATGCTCACTCTGTTCTGGGCCCTGTGGGCTCCCGGAGTGTGTGTGTGTGTGTGTGTGTCTCTGTCTGTCTGTCTGTCCGTCGGGGGGGCGGGGGTGCCGGCATGATGGATTTGGTTTCTTTAGGCCAGAGATTTAAAGTCATCTCCTACTTTGCTAAGAAATGGGGTGGGAAGACGCATTTGCCGGTGTTGAGGGTGAGAAGCTGGGGGGGGGTTAAAATGGGGTTCCCCGCCATCCCCAGGGTCCACTTGATACTCAAACATCGTGAGAGGCTTGGGGGCCCGGCACGGATGGCCGATGAGCCGTCGACATTTGGCTTGGGTGTCTTCAGGCCCTAAGGTGCGTGTCTGGGGCGATTCCTATTGGGGTGTCCGGAAGAAAGGGGGCTGAGCCTGCAGCCCGCCCCCCGTCCGCCTTCCATTGAACCATGGCAGCTCCTGGGTCTCTCAAGGAGTCTGAGCCTGCACTTGAAGGAAGCTTGGCGACCAGCTGGGACTTAAACATAAACAGTGAACTAGGGAGGTGTCAGTGAGGCGCCCGACCCCTCTCAGAAGGGGACGCTGGCCTCAGGCTGTGCCACCAGGGCCGCAGACGCCCGCAGCCTTGCCAGTCAGCCAGGCACTTCTCGCAAGCGAGAACGCCTCTCCCTGGGACGCTCTGCGAGCCCTGGCCTTCTAGAAAGCTCCGCTGTCCATCCAGACCCGTTTACCTGCCTGGAACAGTGAAAGAAAGGCACGGGAGGCAAGGACCTGTCCCTTTGCTCACTCACTCATTCATTCATTCCCTCATTCATCCAATCATTCATTCGTGTATTTAACCAGTGTAAGAAGCTCCTGGGAGCTACACCACTGGCTGGGCCTTGAGAGAGAAATGACATAAAAGCTATGGCGCTGCCCACGAGGGGACAGGAAGGGACCAGGCAGAGGGCAGGGAGTGCAGGATTGGGGGGTATGGGGGGGTTCATTTTGCTTCATTTACCTTGACTCAGACGCCAGGCCTGAGTCCCCACAGAAGACTTTCTCGCGTCTTCACCTTCATTTTTACTGGAATGTTTTTCGGAGACCTTTAGAAGAAACCAGTCTCTTCGTATGTGAGAAAACCGAAATTGTGTGTGTGTGTGGGGGGGGGGGGGACACACCTCGTTTGTTTGCGGTGCCACTCGGGTTTTGTTCATTTTCTTCTGGTGCCTGGGCGTTTATTTCTCACAGACGGGAAATAGTCGGGGCAGCCGAGCCAAAGAACGGAGAACCCAACTGCCCGCCCTTCCTAACCGCGACCCATCTGCCTGCCCCCGTGCCTTGCTCTGTGCACCCAGCCGGCTTGAGGCAGAAGGTGGGACGATATGAGATGTCAACATAAATGACAGGCGTGGGTCCCCCCCCCCATCTCCACGCCCCCCCCAATCCAAGATCTGACAGGGAAGACACTGGGACTCGAACTTGGTATCTGATGCTTCTGCTCATTGGCTGGTATTCTATACCACCATAGCCACGCCTCCAACCACAGAATGAAATGTGATTGGACCTCGGGGCCAGGAAGGGGGGGGTGAGTGACGGAAAGAGTGGTGCAGCATTAGAAGAGTCCTATGGCTGAGAAGCACACACACACTCACACACACACACACGCGCGTGCACACACACACACACACACGCACGCGCGCGCGTCGTGGTTTTCCTGGCGAGTGCCAGGTCGGTTCTCCATGCTTCATTCATTCATACATACACATTCCTATAGACCTGTGTGTCTGCAGGTTCTGTCGCGCGTCCCCTCACTTAGTGTAATGTTTTCAAGGTTTATCTGTGCCAGGATACTGATCATTCTTTTTGATGCTATTTTAATTTTTTTTTAAATGTCCTTCCTCGTCGTTGTCACCTTTCTTTCTTTTTTTAAACAGCACTTTTGAGGGGAGGGGGCGTTGCCATTTGCTTTTGCTATTAGATGGCAGATGGGACGCAGAACCCATATTTTCATTTCTCTTGAGTGGAGGCAACTTTATTTTGAGAAACTTATCCAACTCGTTTTGACTTCTCCTGCCCCACCTCTCTTCCCCTAAGCGGGGTACGCCCTCTGCGCTCCTGTCAGCACTCATAAGAGAGCCTCGCAGCTCCCCCACATTGTTGCTGGCTGTCGTTGTACCTCTGAAACGCGACTGGACCCATCACACAGGCATGCTCCGAACGACGGAAATACCTGTATTTTCTTGGTCGTGCACGCCTGCTTTTTCTTCTTAACAGACATGCCTCCTGAGAATTGGGGGGTCCCCCCCGCCCCAAGTCTCGTTTTAAAAGTGATGTTTTTCTTGGATGATTCCCTGACTAGACAACAAAGGCTTCCAGCCCTTTCCCTCCCGTCTATTGGGTCATTTTCTTTGGTTGTGCCCTCGGAGAACACAAAGAATGGATTGTGACGGCGGGAGAAGCTCGAGTTTCTTTCTTGTAGACTCCTGCTCGGGAACTCGGGACGGGAGGCCTCCTCGTGGCCAGCATCGCCATTTTTAGTTCCTGGGTTCACACTTGGCTCCCCAGCTTGATTTGATTTTGGGGTGCATGGCGGTGAGGCCAGGTTATCAAACCCACCCCTTGGCAGAGGGGCATCCGGCAGCCCAGCCATTTGTTGAACAGACTGTCCTCTCCTCCCCTGAATTTTCCTGGCAGCAGAGGGGACGGGGCTTGCCAGGCCACGGGGCCACGCTGCTCAGGTGGCACGGCGTGGCCCCTTCTGGGTTTTGCTGTGGTCTCTGGCGGATGTTGGGGCTACCCACCAAGGGTGCCCCCACTCCCGACGTTTCCATGTGCATTTGGGGGGGGGGGCTCGTCCCTCTAATTTTGTTGGCTGGAGGATGGATTTGGGTCTGGCTGAGTGGACAGGAAGGGCGCTCTGTGTGTGTGTGTGTGTGTGTGTGTGTGTCTGTGTGTGTGTCTGTGTGTGTGTGTGTGTGTGTGTGTGTGTGTCTGTGTGTGTGTGTATTCCTTTTTTGACTCGCACCCGCTGGTAGAATCCCATTCTTTGTGGTTGTTGCACTGAGGTCTCTGTTCCTGGCCCCCTCGTGTCCGTGGGTCCGTCCGTGTCTCCATCCCTCCCTGGGTGCCAGCCCGCCCCACCCGAGGAGCCATTCAGGGTCCCCTAGGCTGCAGAAAGCCAGTCAGGGTGGGTTTTTAATTCTGTTTTGATTTTGATTTGTTGGATGAAGCCGAGTGGCAGAATCTCTGAAAACCTTGTTTCACCC
Source organism: Megascapheus bottae (assembly GCF_031878675.1). Classification (NCBI taxonomy): domain Eukaryota; kingdom Metazoa; phylum Chordata; class Mammalia; order Rodentia; family Geomyidae; genus Megascapheus; species Megascapheus bottae. The sequence continues at coordinate 1,359,510 of NC_143545.1, forward strand.
CCAGGGGTGGTAAAGCAAGATGGCCTCTTCACCCGCACCTCGGAGTCTCCCCGAAGGCGGGCACGGGCGGGTCTGCCTGCTCTCCCCGGCCAGCCCAGGGAGGGGGTCGAGGGGGTCCCTAAGACCCTACGAAGTTCTGCATTCCCTCGAATGGCGAGTGCCCAGCCAGGGCTGCTAAGTGAATGAGGCGACAGCCATTGCGCAAGTGTAGAAGAATTTAAAATGGAAAGCCCCCCGGCGGGTGACCAGAGGAGGCCCTCCCTGCAGCAGGAATGCCTGGAGTGCGGGACAGGACCTCTGAGGATTAAGTGACAATGGCCCGGGCCCCCTCCCGGAAGCAGTGCTGCCAGGGCCCAGGCCGAGCGGCCTTGGCACACGAGAGCCAGGAGGGGTCCAGGCAAGGTGGATCCTGGAGAGGCCTGGCCGGTGACCCACGGTCTCCCCCAGAAGACCCCGGGGGCCCCCGTGCCAGGCCCTCCAACTCGGGAAGCCACGGCCGGCAGCGCCCCAAGACAGCGCCCGTGGCTGGGGGTGCCCGGAGATGGCCTGACGTAGAAACGACGGGGGGGGGCAATGGTGTGGGGGGGGACACGGAGGACTCCCCAGGAATGTGCAGGAAACAGAACCCAGGACAAGGAACTGGGGAGGGGGAGGGGGAAGCAGAGAGAGGGGCCGGAACTAAATACATGCACAAGAAAACTCAGAGTCACAGGGGGCGTGGGGCGAAGCCAGAGGGTGAGCCCGGGCGCTGGCCAGGTCATGCGGACACCCCCATCCCACAGGGAGGAGATGAGGCCCCCCCCCCCGAGCAAGATGAAACGATCCCCAGGGTCCTGTCGGCGTCGCCTGCTGAGAAGCCACAGAGAAAGCCACCATGGAGGAAATCTGCTCAAAGGGAACAAGGCTGGCCAAGCTTAGGTTGTCCAGTGCTCTGCTGAGCTGAGGGAGACCGGGAGGGAGGGAAGGGGGAGAGGAGGGGAGGGGGCGGAGGAGATGACATTAGGAGGAAAGCCGGCCTGCGGCTGGGGAAGGGACCCGAGGTTAGGTCATGGAGGGTCCTTGCCATATCTCTTGTTTTGACCATGAAAGGTTCTGTGTCAGCAGATCTGGGATCGGGGGGAACCCCAAGAAAGGCCTCCTTCTACCTCTACCCAGAGCACAGGAGGCCTCTCTGCTTCAGGAGCCTGCTGTGGCCTGCGTGTGTGGCCTGCGTGCGTGGCCTGTGTGCGTGGCCTGCGTGCGTGGCCTGCCAGGGCTCTCTGCCTCCTTAGACAAAAGCCTCTGGGCTTCCAGAAGAAATTGATGGCTGAGGGCAGTGGACGGGGAGGCCCGGAGGGGGAACTGGCTTCTGCTGCAAAACAAGACACCCGGAGAATCCGTCCCTGCCACCCCACCACGCCCTTCCACGCGCACGGGTGCGGGCCCTGCCTCCCCCAGCCACACGTGACAAGCCTGCAAGCCGTGGCCCAACGCGGTGTGCGCAGACAGGGGAATTCTGAGGTGGACCCACGGGCCCCGGGGCTCTTCATTTCTTCTCGTTCGCAAAGGGAGCAAATTTGGGGGTGACGGGGTGGTGTGGTTAGAATTGCACCTTGGTAGAATGGGATTTCAAACGGTGAAGCTCAGGGGGGCCCCGGGCGCCTGGCCTTCCACCATTAGAGATTCATTCTTTTGACACCTGGAGGGTCCATGACCTAGAAGTGACGTTCACCAAGTCCCAGGCAGGGGCCGGGGCAGCCTCGAGGGGTCTTTGGCGACGCCAGGTCAGCATGTGCTGTGCAAAGTGGGCGTCGTGGCTCGGGAAGAGAGGTGGCTGCCCCATCCCGAAGAGGAAAGAGTTTGGGCAAGGAGGGAAGAGAAGAGGAGGCCCTGTGGGGTTGTTGGGGGGCGCACGCCTGCACCCCCGGGACTCCAGTGGCGTCAGCAGGACGAGCTCTAGGCTTTCGGCCGTTGACCGGGGAGAGCTCTCGACGGAGAAGCCCTTGGTGAGTGGACGTGCAAGGGTCCCGGGGCCTTCCTGAGGGGGGGGCTGTGCACGTGCAACACAAGTGGCCAAACAGTGCCTACCTGAGTCACAGACAAAAGGAAAGGGTCCCAGGGTGTGGGGGGGGTGGGAAGGGTTCAGAGCCCAACCTGGTGTTAGCTGGTGTGAAATGCAGAAAGCAAGGCCAGCGCCCAGCCTGCGCAGGGTGGGGGGGCGGGGAGGTGAGGAGGGAGAGCCGGGTTTGCAGGCCCTGAGAGGGGCAGTCACAGGGCCCCTCTGTCCCCCCAGGCTCCCTCCCTGCCTCCATTCAAGGCCCGCGTGTCACCGCCGCGCCCTGGCCCGGCCCTGAGGCGGGTGGACGGAGCTCAGACCCGGGAGGAGCCCTGCGAGCCTCCACCGGCCGCGCCGCGCGGCGGTGAAGGGCGTCGGAGGCCCCGTCCTCCACGCCGCCGAACGCCTGGCCCGGGTCTCGAAGGCTGGCGCTGCACCGCGCCCGGCCTCGCGCTGCTTCCCCCGGGCGCCCGGGGCGCGGGGTGGGCGGCCGGGCCGGCGGTGCAGCGGGCCCTGGACGCCGCGGGCCCCCGCAGAGCCCAAGAGCTGGGCCGGGGCGCGCACGCCGACACGCACGCGTGCACACACGAGCACACGGGCACGAGCACACGGACACGAGCACGCACACCGACACGCACGCGTGCACACACGAGCACACGGGCACGAGCACGCACGCGTGCACACGCGCACACACGAGCACACAGACACGCACGCGCACACACGTGCACACGCACGCACATGCGCACACAGGCACACACGTGCGCACGCACGCACGCACATGCGCACACAGGCACACACGTGCGCACGCACGCACGCACATGCGCACACAGGCACGCACGTGCGCACGCACGCACGCACGCACGCACGCACATGCGCACACAGGCACACACGTGCGCACGCACGCACGCACATGCGCACACAGGCACGCACATGCGCACACAGGCACACACGTGCGCACGCACGCACGCACATGCGCACACATGAACCACTGAGGAGCTGGGGGCGCCGAGCTGTGCTCTGCGGGCAGCGCCAGGCCGGAGCCCAAGAGGCCGGGGGGGGGGGGGGGGGGGGGCGGCTGGGCTCTGCTCGCGGGGCGGCGTCTGGATCACCTCTGACCTCCGCCCCCCCCCCCCCCCCCCCCCCCGCCGCGGCCCCGGCCCGGTCCACGTCGACGACGCCGGCCTCCGCATCCCCGCGGGAGCCCCCGACCCCCCGACCCCCGACCCCACGACCCCACGACCCCCGACCCCACGACCCCCGACCCCACGACCCCACGACCCCCGACCCCCGACCCCACGACCCCCGACCCCACGACCCCACGACCCCCGACCCCACGATCCCACGACCCCCGACCCCACGACCCCACGACCCCACACCCCACGCCGACCCCCGACCTCGGCCCTGGGCCCGCGCCGCCGCGCGCCCGCCGCTCCCCGAACCTCCGCCCCCCGTCCCATCCCACCGAGGGAGAGGGAGAGGGAGGAGGGAGGGGAGGAGGGAGAGGGAGGGGGGAGGGGAGGAGGGAGGGGAGGAGGGAGAGGGAGGGGGGAGGGGAGGAGGGAGGGGAGGAGGGAGGCGCAGCCGGCGAGCGCAGAAGTTGACAGAGAGCGAGACGAGGCGAGAGAGGAGCGGAGAGGAGGAGGAGGAGGAGGAGGAGGAAGACAGGGAGGAGGAGGAGGGGAGGAGGAAGACCGGGAGGAGGAGGCGGCGGCGGCGGCGGCGAGCGGGCGCCCGCGCTGCCCCGGCCCGCGGGTTGCTGCCGGCCGCGGGGTCCGGGCGCCCTCGGGGGCGGGCGGGCGGGCGGGGGGCGCCGGGCCGGAGCGAGGGGGGCGAGCGCGGGGTCACCGTCCTCCCCCCGGTCCTCCGCTCGTCCTCCCCATCCCCGTCCTGCCCTCCTCCTCCCCGTCCCCGTCCCCGTCCCCGTCCCGCCGGTCTTATGGGCATGAGGCACTCGTCCCGCTGCCTGCTGCTGCGGAGGAAGATGGCGGGAGAGCGCGGCCGACGGCGCCGAGGTGAGCGGGGGAGCCGGGCCCGACCTCCACCCCGTCCTCCACCCCGGAGCCCCCGATCCGGGATCCTCCCCTCCCCCCCGACTCCGCCGCCGGGGCCGGGCGGGGGCGCCGGGGACCCCGCGGACCCCGAGAACCCACGCGGGCCTCTTCACAGCCGGCGGCTCCCACGGGCGGCGGGGGGCGGAGGGGGGCGGCGGGGGCGGCGGGGGCGGCGGAGCGGGGGCCGGCGGGCTCCCCCTGTCCTCCCCCCCTGTCCTCCCCCCCTGTCCTCCCCCCCCTGTTCTCCGCCCCCCTCCCGGAGCTGCCGGCCATTCTGCCCGGGGTCTGGATTTCAGACCCACTGCTCCTCCAGCTCCCCCTCCTCCTCATCCCCCTCCCCTCCTCCTCCCCCCTCCTCCCCGTCCTCCTCCTCCCCCTCCCCCTCCCCCGCCCCCCCAGGAGAGGTTTCTAAAAATACCGCCGGGCGCGCGCGTGTCGGGAGCGCGCGGGGGGCAGGGCGATCCCGTCGTGATCCTCCCCCTCCCCCTCCTCCCCCTCCCCCTCCTCCTCCAAGTCACCCGGGAGGCAGGCAGGGGGTGGGGGGCTCGCCAGGGCTCCCTGCACCCCGGGGACTCGAACCCTCGGCCTCTGGGTAGGAGCGTGGGGAGCCCGGCCCCCCAGACCCGAGCCCATCCCGTCCAGTCCCGACCCCGGCCTCGGGGCAGCCTCCGGGGTGACGGGAGGGTGGCCGGGTCCTGGGGAGCTCTGGGGTGACAGGAGGGTGGCCGGGTCCTGGGGAGCTCTGGGGTGACAGGAGGGTGGCCGGGTCCTGGGGAGCTCTGGGGTGACGGGAGGGTGGCCGGGTCCTGGGGAGCTCTGGGGTGACAGGAGGGTGGCCGGGTCCTGGGGAGCTCTGGGGTGACAGGAGGGTGGCCGGGTCCTGGGGAGCTCTGGGGTCCTGGGGGGCTCCGGGGTGACGGGAGGGTGGCCGGGTCCTGGGGGGCTCCGGGGTGACGGGAGGGGTGGCCGGGTCCTGGGGAGCTCTGGGGTCCTGGGGGGCTCCGGGGTGACGGGAGGGTGGCCGGGTCCTGGGGGGCTCCGGGGTGATGGGAGGGTGGCCGGGTCCTGGGGGGCTCCGGGGTGACGGGAGGGTGGCCGGGTCCTGGGGGGCTCCGGGGTGACGGGAGGGTGGCCGGGTCCTGGGGGCTCCGGGGTGATGGGAGGGTGGCCGGGTCCTGGGGGGCTCCGGGGTGACGGGAGGGTGGCCGGGTCCTGGGGGTGGGGTCCAGGGTGACAGGAGGGTGGCCAGGTCCTGGGGGGCTCCGGGGTGACAGCAGGGTGGCCGTGTCCTGCGGGGCTCTGGGGTGACGGAAGGGTGGCCAGATCCTGGGGGTGGGGGTCCGGGGGGCGTCTGGGGTGACAGGAGGGTGGCCAGGTCCTGGGGGCATCTGGGGTGACAGGAGGGTGGCCGGGTCCTGGGGGCATCTGGGGTGACAGGAGGGTGGCCGGGTCCTGGGGGCATCTGGGGTGACAGGAGGGTGGCCGGGTCCTGGGGGCGTCTGGGGTGACAGGAGGGTGGCCGGGTCCTGGGGGTGGGGTCCGGGGTGACGGGAGGGTGGCCGGGTCCTGGGGGGGGTCTGGAGGAGAAGAGGCCCCCCCGTCCCCCCAGCGGCTCCGGAGGCCTCCGTGCGGAAGACCCCGACCTCCATGAACCAAGGGAAAAACCAGGCCCAGGGCTGCGGCCCAAGAGGGACAGAGCCAGCCGGGGGACTCCGTGCGGAAGACCCCGACCTCCATGAACCAAGGGAAAAACCAGGCCCAGGGCTGCGGCCCAAGAGGGACAGAGCCAGCCGGGGGACAGCACAAAGCCAAGGGGACAGCGCCCAACCCAGCCCGGTCATGCTGCCAGCCCCAGTGACCTGCCTGGACACACGCAGACACACGTACAGACACACAGACACGTACAGACAGACACACAGACAGTGTGCAGACAGTACACACACACAGACAGTACACAGACAGACAGTACATACACACAGACACACACACAGACAGCACACACAGACAGACAATACACACACACAGACAGTACATAGACAGACAGATAGACAGACAGTACATCCACACGGACACACACACACAGAGTCGTTCTGAAGATGGTTTCCGGAAGCGCCCATCGCCCCGCTGGCTGGAGGAGGAGGCCTGCACCCCGGACAGCAGGCCTCGCTGCCCCACTGTGGACTGACCGCAGTGACACGGCGGGGTGACCATCCAGGGACGGGAAACTGAGGAAGAGGAGGGACGAGAACCGGCCACAGGCAGAGCCACCGCTCCTCACGGCGCCCTGCGCCCGGGTCCCTGTCCACAGGTCCAGGGCCAGGCTTTGAACCCCAGCGGGCCGCGGACAGGCCAAGGAACGGCAGACGCGCCTGTGTGTGCCCAAGGGTCTCAGGATGGCGGTGGCCGGGCTGTGAGCCAGTTGCACCGATCCGGGTCAGAGGATGGGAGGAAGCAAGCCAGACAAGCAGAGGGACTGCCACACTTCCTGCCCTGATGGCCCTTAGCCCAAGCCTGCTGTTGTCTACTCCATGAGGAAGCTCAGAGGAAGGATCCAGGAAATCTCCCGGGCCTCTCCGCTGTCGGAAAGTTCTTCCTGGAGTCTGATTTCAGGCTCTTGGAGAGCTAAACGTCGATGATGCCCCGTGGTGAGAAGCCGCTTCTTCTCCGCTAGCTCGGGTCGCGCTCTCGGGCTGGCCCCAGCCCTCCCCGAACACCAGCGAAGCAAGAAGTTTTCTGAGCACAAAATGCCGTCCACGTCGAGGTTTGAACGCTCAGGGCCTGGACGCTGTCCCCGAGCTTTCGTGCTCAAGGCTGGCAATCTACCACGTTGAGCCACAGCGCCAATTCTGATGTTCTGGTTCATTTCACCTGGGCACAGCTGTGCCTCCGTTTCTCCTCTTCCTCTCCCGGTCTCTCCCTGGGTGTCTCCTCTCCCTGCGCTCTCGGCTGTCTCGCCCTCCCCCCCTCAGTCTTCCTGGTGACTTCTCTCCTTGAGCAGTGGCAGTAATTAGCACAGGCCCTGCTGGCACGCCAGCCCGGGTGCCCGGTGTCAAGTGCTTCTCCTGTGCACCGCTGTGTAGAGCCATTAGCGGCCTTGTGCCACTTGCTGTGGGTGATTTTCTCCGGGCAGTGGGGCGGGGAAGGAGCAGGCTGGCTGCAATGACACCCAGAATCAGGCAGTTCAGGGCCTCTGCCCGCCTCTGGATTCTAGAAGGAACTGAGCAGTGAGCAGGCATGGGAAAGGATCCAGGGCCGGCCGTGGATGTGTGTGACACACCCCACTGGGGGCTCTCATCCTCTCGGTGTCTGGGCATTTCCAGAATTATTGATTGTCATTATTATTATCATGCCAGACTTAGGGCTTGAACTCATGGGCGCCGTCCCTGAGCTCTTGAGCTCAAGCCTGGCGCTCTACCCCTTGAGCCACAGCTCCACGGCTGGTTTTTCGGGTGGTTCTCCGGACTTTCCTGCCCAGGCTGGCTTTGAACCGCGGTCCTCAGGTCTCAGCCTCCTGAGTGGCTGGGATTCCAGGCGTGAGCCCGACTCTGGGCGTGGAAGCGTTTTCTCTGCTTCCAGTCAAGCCTGGTGACTTCTGTCTGGGTTCCAGACACGGTGACTGTTTTGGGGTGGGGGCGAGGGAAGAGTGGGGAGAGCTGCTGACTTTAAGATCTCTTGCGCGTCTAAGATGTGTTCAGGATGTGGTGAAATTATTTGGACAGTTGCCTCTGTTTTATTATTTGATTTCTCAGGTCTGGCTTTTTCGGGCTTTTTGTTTCAATCTTGGTCTACTATAAACCAGCGGAGACTCATGGCTTCTTGGTTACTCATGAATTATGGGTGGTTTCGTTGTTTTTTCATTTCCACCCTGGCTTGGGCTTGGGGGGGGTCTGGGGAGCGTCTCAGCCAGGCGACCCCTCCCCTGGCCCCTCACCTCGGGGGTGAGGCCGCTGGCAGGGCATCCATCTCTGGTAAGGGACCCGAGTGACCCAGGCTCCTCTCCCAGAGCCACCTCGAGCTTGGCACTCCTCAGGTGACCCGGGACGGCAGACCCTCCAGAAGGGACCTTGTGAATTCATTATTGTTATTTTTCAATTGAACTCCGATTCCTCCATTCTCAAGCCTCTTCGTCGTGGCGGGGATTACAGGCGGGAGCCACGCCGCCCGGCTTAGAAACATTTTTTCTTTTCTTTGAATTGCATTTTTTTTTTTTTTGCCAACCTGCTTTTAAAAAAAAAAAAAAGCCTCAACTTCTATACACCCTAGATTAAAAAAAAAAAGGCTAAACCTTGCAAACCTAGCCATTTCCAGTTTGGGAGATGGAGACGTTTTGGGTACCGTCTGGCATTTCTCCCTCTTGATTCTCTCACCTGAGCGGACGTGAAGGTGGCAGGAGGGTGGGCTATTTGTTTTTTCTCTTATATCGATGACTAATCCACACTCACCGTTGCGGGGTAGGCTGTCCTTCTCCGTTTGTCATTTGCCTTTCGACTTTTGCATGGTGCGTGGAGGACCCGGGACTTGAACTGGGGGCCTGGGCGCTGTCCCTGAGCTCTTCAGCTCGAGGCTTCTGGCTTTCTGGTGGTTCACGGGAGATGAGAGCCTCTGAACTTTCCTGCCTGGGCTGGCTTTGAACTGGTGTCTTCCCACCTCCACCAGTTACAGCCCCCCAGCTGCCCTCTCCCCTCCACCCCCCGATCTCATGTCTCCAGGTTAAACCAAATCCCTTCTCT